>NC_058131.1:507742573-507757983 GCF_016433145.1 Gracilinanus agilis | reverse complement strand
TGTGTATAAGAGACAGCTCTCTCTCTCTCTCTCTCTCTCTCTCTCTCTCTCTCTCTCTCTCTCTCCCCCCATAGTTCAAAATCTATGATGATCTCTTAAATACTGACTCCAACAGACATTTAAAAAAACCTTCATTCACTTATTCTCAACCTAGCCAATTATTTCATCATTCTTTTGCCTGATTATTAATGAACACATATTAGGAAATTTGTTTATATCTATTATCTCACTTTCTTTTCCTTATCCACTCTCTCCCTATCCCTTGGAAATTTGGCTTCCATCCCACTATTCTTATAGCAACTGCTCTTGGGGTAGTGTCTAGAGCACTTAGAGTTCTATTATTATTATTATTATTTACTTTCTGTCTTAGTAACAACTGTAAGACAGAAAGTCAAGAGTTAGGCAAGTGGGTCTAAATGACTTGCCCAGGATCACAGATCTAGGAAGTGTCTGAGCCCAGATTTAAACCCAAATCCTCTTGACCCTAGGTCTGGTTCTCTAGCCACTGAGCCACCTATCTGCCCCAAGACTGGGTATTATTAATAAGGTAAGGGGGCAGCTAATTGGAACAATGGATAAAGTGCCAGGCCAAGAAGACTCATCTTCTTGAATTCAAATCTGGCCTCAAACACTTACTAGCTCTGTGATCCTGGGCAAGTCACTTCACTCTTTTTGCCTCTGTTTCTTCATCTGTAAAATGAACTAGAGAAAGAAATGGCAAACCATTTTAGTATATCTGCTAAGAAGGGCCACAAAGAGTCAGATGAGACTGAAAATGACTGAACAACAAAATAAGGTGAAGGATGGATGGGTCCTTCCTAAAATGATAGTCTTAGGAAAGGGAGTCACCAATGGATAGAGGAGAGCCCCACACTGGAGGTTTCTCAGAATGAAAAGGAGGAATCTAGAGAGAGTTCAGGTGTGAGTATTAATTGTCACTTGCTAGCTCTCTAACCATGAGGACATCTCCCTTTCTGGGATGTGTCCTGATGACAGTGATTCATTTGTGCTCAGTTGAACCCAAATCTCTGAAAGTCTCTGATCTTGTTTCCTGCAGGGTACCCACTGGACCCAGAATCTTGCTACTCTTTTCTTGCCATGGGACACTAACTCAAGAAATGCATCTAAGTGCCTTTCCAATCATTTGTACAGCTTTTGAGTATTTGCCTGCAGGGGAAGGTCTTTGCCATTAGAACCCAGTGGGTTCTTCCCCCTCATCCTTTGCCCTCCCCAGAAGAATCACGGAATGCCAGCATTAAAGGGATCCTTAAAGAGCATCTATTTTAATTACTGCACTTTACAGAAAAGAAACTAAAGGTTAGAGAATTTAAGTGATTTGCTTAAAGTCATGAATCAAGTTAGGGACAAGGCTAATACTGGACCCAGCACTCTTGACTTATTGTCTGTTTTTCACTAACCCATCTGCATCCCCCACTGCATTGCCACCACTGCCTGCTGGAACTTTACTGGGATTTCATCCAGTGCCTCTGACTCAGCACGGGGTTTCTAAAGCTGTGCTTCTTCTATTAATGCAGCTTTAAGTTACTGCATTAGTAATTCCTAACTCCTTAGCTGGGCAGTCAAGCTTAATTTGTTCCCAACCTTTCCAGTCTTTCCTTCTACTCCTCTAGAGGTGATGAATCTTCTTGCTCTGGAATTATTGGATGTCCTGCAAACACCCTTCAATCCCTAACCCCTAACTCCACCCAATCAGCTCCTCTTGTCCAATCCTTCAAGACCTAAATGAAGTGTCATGTTTTCCATGAACTCTTCTCTTATTTTCAGCAACCAAAAAGGATCCTACCTTCTTCTAATTCTCCATCACAGTTTTTAGTTTTCTGTTACGATTCTTTTTTTTTTTTAACCCTTACCATTAATGTGCATTGGTTCCAAGATAGAAGAGTGGTAAGGGCTAAGCAGTTGAGTTTAAGTGACTTGCACAGAGTCATGCTGCTAAGAAATGTCTGAGGCCAGATTTGAACCCAGGACCTCTAGGTATCTAGGCCTCTCACTCTGCCCACTGAGCCCTTTGGTTATGGTTCTTAATATACTTTGCCTTGTATGACTTTTACTTGTGTCCCACTCTTCTTATCTCTCCCATTTGACTGTAAGATCCATATATGTGTATGTATATGTATATAGGCTTATATATATATATATGCATGAGTGTTTAGGTATGTATAGGCATAGATGCATGTAGATAGACATATGTGTGTACATAGCTATATATGTATATCTCTCGATTAATATTTCATAATATTAATATCTATTTGTGTTCCCTCTGGAAAAGGTAAGCTCCTTGAGGGTAGGGGCTTAAAAATTTTTGTCATTGTGTTCTCAGCATATAAGTTTGCTCTCTATCTATAATTTTGGGAGAACATGGACAAAACCCACTAAGGATGGGCTCTTGACAAGAGTGACTCACAGATGCCTGTGTTGCATTGGTCTTACTAAAATTTTTTAAGTAAACTGAGTCACTCAGTGTCATGCTATGAAGTGCATAGTCTAGAGGACCAATTCCCCATTAGACTGCTTTGAACCACTATTTTCACTAAAGGGTTTGAGATTCCCTATACACATTCTAGTACTAATACATTCAATATCCTGTTCCCCACTTCCAATAACCTGTGTTTCCTCAATCACCATTTCCTTTCCATTTCCAATTCTATTACTACAGTTGTACCTGGCATCTTTGGTAAGAACTGAATCAATGAGATCTCTATCCTTTGGGGCATTTGAGTGTTCCCATGGCCAGCATGGTGCCCTGCTAATCTGGAGTCAGTAATTTTATTGCTGTGGTGAGCTCCTAGTGTGGAAAGTCCATCCACTAAAGGATGCTGATTGGCAAGCCTATAAGTAAATGACTTGGGGAGCTTCCCAGAGGCACCGAGAGTTAACTAACACAGTAGTCGTGTGCCTTACAATATCTACTTATTGGACTGGATTGAATAGGAGGAGGGAAGCGGTTCTATCTCATTCATTTCTGGCTCCTCCATGGAGCCTGATGAACAAATGGTAAGGTGGAGGGATCGCATTTCATGTTTATGTTCGTCACCTCCATCTCAACCTGAGCCTCTTGCCTTTGCTTATTCACACTTCCAATCCCTCCCTTTCCTCTCTGACAGCTGTTATCCATTAAACTGATGAATGGAAAAATTACCTGAAACCATCTCATTACCCATAATGGGGTAAGGAAAATGGTGTTCAGCTCCACCGAAGGTAAGCTGAGTACAGCTGGGGTGAGATGAGGATTTCAGATGCGTGTGTTTTTAAAGGCTGATTTCAGCAGATAATAATATTAGCTCATACTTACACAAGGTTGTTTAGTTTACAGAGTACTTTCCTTATAACAATCCTTTGAGGTAGATAGTGCAAGCATTATTACCCTCTTTTTGTAGATGGAGAAACCGAGGTTCAGCAAAGTTATAAAGTTATTTCAAATAGGAAGTGTCAGAGCAAGATTTGAACTCAAGTGTCTTGGACACCTTCAAGTAATTTTTTTAAACTCTTACCTTCCACCTTCGAGTCAATACTATGTATTGGTTCCAAGGCAGGAGAGTGGTAAAGGCTCAATGGGGGTTAAGTAACTTGCCCAGGGTCACACAGCTGGGAAGTGTCTGAGGTCACATTTGAACCCAGGACCTCCCATCTCTAGGCCTGGATCTCAATCCATTAAGATACCCAGCTTGCCCCCCCTCCAAGTAAATTTTTTAAAACATTCACCTAAAAATTTTTTAAACCCTTACTTTCCATCTTAGAATCAATACTGTGTGTTGGTTCTAAGAGAGAAGAAACGTAAGGGCTAGGCAATAGGAGTGAAGTGACTCAACTTGTGTTGTACAGCTGGGAAGTGTATCTGAGGCTGGATTTGAATGCAGGATCTCCTGTCTCTGAGCCTGACTCTCAATCCACTGAGTCACCTACCTGCCCCCCATTTAAATTTTTTAAATACTAAATTCTTTCCCTCCAGACCCTTCTTTGCCTATTGAGAAGGCAAGCAATATGATACTCATTATACATGTAAAATCATATAAAACATATTTCCATACTAGCCATGTTGCCTCCCCAAAGCCAAGAAAAATACAGAAAGTAAAAAAATATGCTTCAGTCTGCACTCAGCATTCATTAGTTCTTTCTCTGGAAATGGATAGCATTTTTCAACGCAAGCCCTTTGGAATTGTGGATCATTGTGTTGATGAAAGTAGCAGAGTCTTTCACAGTTAATCATTACAATATTGCTGTTACTATGTATTTTGTTTTGGTTCTACTCACTTCACTTTGTATCAGTTTTATAAGTCTTCCTGGGTTTCACAAAAACCATTCTTCTCATCATTTCCTATTAGTATTCTATCACAATTATACACCAAAACTTATTGTCATTGCCCAACTGAAATGCATTCCCTCAATGTTCAATTTCTTGCCACCATAAAGAGTTGCTATAAATGTTTATTGCATATGGGTCCTTTCCCCTTTTCTTTGATCTCTTTGAGATACAAACCTAATATTGTTGGGACAAAGGGGATGCACAGTTAAGAAGACCTTTGGGCATTGTCCCAAACTGTTCTTCAGAAGGTTGGACTAGTTCATAATTTCACCAACAGGATATTAATTTATCTGTTTTTCCACATCTCTTCAGAATTGGTCATTTTCCTTTTCTGTATTGTTAGCCAATCTGATAGGTATAACTCTGAAGTGGTACCTCAGAGTTATTTTAAATTGCTTTTCTCTAATTATTAATGATTTAGAGTATTTTTAAAATATGAATATTGATAGTTTTGATTTCTTTTTCTGAAAACTGCGTCCTCTTCATTTTATAGATCAGGAAACAAAAAGAGTTATGTACAGGCAACTACATGGCCCAGGGTAGTTGCTCATTGAGAGTCAGGCCTAGAGACAAGAGATTCTAGGTTCAACTATGGCCCCAGACACTGCCTAGCTGTGTGACCCTGGGCAAGTCACTTAACCCCCATTGCCTAGCCCTTACCACTCTTCTGCCTTGGAACCAATACATAGTATTGATTCTAAGACAGAAGGTAAAGATTTAACAACAATGACAATAAAAGAATGTAGTCTGGGCTTGCCTTCAAAGATACTTACTAGCTATGTGACCCTGGGCAAGTCACTTAACCTTGTTTGCCTCAGTTTCCTCATCTTTAAAAATGAGTTGGAGAAGGAAATGGCCAACCACTTTGGTATTTTTGCTAAGAAAACCCCAAATGAAGTCACAGAGAATCAGATTTGACTAAAATGACTGAACAACAATGACAAAGATTTCTCCTTCCAGAGAAGAGTCTCTTACTCTGGGGCAGGATCATAGTCAACAAACATTTCTCAAACTTACTATCAAGCACTGGAGATTCAAAGGCAAGAACAAGGTCGCTACCCTCAAGGAACACTCATTCAAAAGGAAGAGACAACATACAAATACCTGAGGTACATACAAGGCATATGCTTATACGCATATGTGTATATATACCTATGTATATTTATGTTTTAACATACATACATCCATGTATGTAGGTGGACAGAGGAAGGGCACCAATGAAGGGAAGCAGGATGGACTGAGAAAGTCTTTTTTTGTTTTTATTTTTTATTGTCATGTAAAGCACACTTCCATACTGGTCACTGTAAGAACAAACTCATGCCATAACTAAAACCCCAAAATAAGACCATAAATACCCTGATGGGAAAGGCAACTCCAACAGTTCTTTCTCTGAAGGTGGATAGCATTCCTTGTCATAAGTCTTTCAGGATTGTCTCAGATCAGTGCATTGCTGAGAGCAGCCAAGTTTTCACAGATAATCATCATCTGTTATTTCATTTACTGTGTACAGTGTTCTCCTGGTTCTGCTTATTTCACTCTGAATCAGTTCACGTGGATCTTTCGAGCTCTTTCTGAAATCCTCCTGTTCTTCATTTCTTATAGCACAATAGCATTCCATCACTAACATATACCACAAATTATTCAGCCATTCTCCAATTGATGGACATCCCTTCACTTTCCAATACTTTGCAACCACAAAAAGAGATGCTATAAATATTCTTGTACAAGTAGGTCCTTCCCCTTTTTCTATGATCTCCTTGGGATACAGACCCAATAGTGGTATTACCAGATCAAAGGATATGCACAGGATTATAGCCCTTTGGGCATAGTTCTAAATTGCCCTCCAGAATGGTTGGATCAGTTCATAAATTGGGAAAGTCTTCTTACAAAAGAGGACTGAGCTGAGTCCTGAAGGAAGCCAAGGTTGCCAGGAATCAGAGATAAGAAGGAAAAATATTCCAGGCAAAGGAGGAGAGATAGAGAAAATGCCCTGAGTCAGGAGATGGAGATGCCAATATAGGTAAGTAAAGGAATAGAAGTAGGAAGGTTCAGTCATTTTTTCAATCATATCTGACTCTTAATGACCCCTATTTGGGGTTTTCTTGGCAAAGATACTAGAGTAGCTTGCCATTTCCTTCTCCACCTTTTCTTTTCAGATGAGGAAATTGAGGCAAACAGGGTTAAATGACTTGTTCTGGGCCACGCAGCTAGTATGTATGTGTCTGCGATCAAATTTGAACTCAGGAAGAGGAGTCTTCCTGACTCCAGGCCCAGCATTTCTCCTCTGGGCCACCTAGCTGCCCTAACAGATACACCAATTTTGCCTAAAGGCATATCTTATGGCCAATTTTACATCCATCTAAAATTACCACCACTTATTTTTTATGATTTTTAAAAAAACTTTTTTTAATATGAAATAACTAATATCAACAAACATTTTAATATCCAATAAAAAAGGAAATGAGAATAGGCATTTAGATAGTGTCTGGGATGGGCCAGACATTGTGCTATGCACTTTACAAATATTATGTCATTTGATCTCACTTTAAAAAAAGGGGGGGCAGCTGGGTAGCTCAGTCGATTGAGAGCCAGGCCTAGAGACGGGAGGTCCTAGGTTCAAATCTGACCTCAGACATTTCCCAGCTGTGTGACCCTGGGCAAGTCACTTGACCCCCATTGTCTACCCTTACCACTCTTCTGCCTTGGAGCCAATACACAGTATTGACTTCAAGATGGAAGGTAAGGGTTTAAAAAAATAAAAAGATGGTTATTACTACCTTTCTTTCTCTCACATAAAAGCTATTTCCAAGCACGGTCACATAGGAGGGAGTGCCAGCGGGAGTCAGAGTTGGAAGGGTCATCTAGATGATAGGTCATCTAATCCAACTGTCTCATTTTGGAGCCTCGGGAAATGACTTGCCCAAGATCATACATAGAGTAAAAGGCAAATCTGGGATATAAATGCAGATTCCTTACTTTCAAATTCAACATTTTTTGCATTGAAGGAGAAAGCAAACTACTCCTCTAAATAAAGTCATATTTAAAAATCCAACTTCAGACACTTACTAGCTGTGTGACCCTGGACAAGTCATTTAACCCTGTTGGCCTCAGTTTCCTCATCTGTAAAATGAGCTGGAGAAGGAAATGCCAGACCACTCCTGTGTCTTTGCCAAGAAAACCCCAGATGGGGTCATGAAGAGTTGGACGTGACCAAAATGAATCAACATCAGCATATAAATGTGAGCTATTATTTTTATTCATCTTTGTACCTCCTGTACCTAGCCCGGGAGCTTACGCACAGTGGGCACCTGATAAAAATTCATTGAATCAAATGATCTCATTTGTTCTCCATCATATGTCGGTCATGGGGTTGGGTGCACACACTAAGTATAATACAAAGATGAGGCCCAGGCAAAGTGTTATNAGGGTTGGGTGCACACACTAAGTATAATACAAAGATGAGGCCCAGGCAAAGTGTTATCTCTCTCTCTCTCTCTCTTCTTCTCTCTTTCTCTCTCTCTCTTCTTCTCTCTTTCTCTCTACATTCTCTCTCCTCTCTCTCTCTCTCTCTCTCTCTCTCTCTCCCTACTTTCTCTCTCTCTCTCTCTCTCTCTCTCCCTACTTTCTCTCTACATTCTCTCTCCTCTCTCTATCTCTCTCTTTCTTTCTGTCTGTCTGTCTGTCTGTCTATCTCTCTGTTTCTCTCTCTTCTCTCTCTGTCACTGTCTCTCTGGGTCAAAGGTTATATATACATAGTTTGATGACCCTTTGAACATGGTTCCAAATTGCTCTCCAGAATAGCTATATCAGTTCACAGCTCCACCAACAATATATTGGTGTCCCAATTTTCCAACATCCCCTCCAACATTTATCATTTTCCTTTTTGGTCATATTAGCCAGTCTGAAGGTGTGAGGTAGTACTGCAGGAGTCTAGAGGGATTTTTTATTAGGAGTTTGTGAAAGAAAGGCAACATTGTGGGATGATAGCCTGGGGGGCAGGCAGGAAGAAATAGGGTCACATGGAAGATTTTTCGTTTGCTTATTTGTCTTAAGGATGGAAGGCTAGGATTATTTATAGGCAAGGAGCAAATAGATAGAGGTTAACCATTAGAGGAGGAGGGAACATCAAAGGGACATGCTCATAGAAGAGACGGGAATGAAAGAAAATGAATCAGATCAAAGACTTAAGTACAGAGGGTGGCTTTGATGAGGAATAGGGTCATGGCTTAACCAGGAATGCACTGAATGACAGGCAGTTGGGTGGCACAGTGGACACAGTGCTGGACCTGCAGTCAGGAAAATTTGTGTTCAAATCTCACCTTAGACATTTATCAGCTATGTCATTTAACCTCAGTTTCCTTATCTGAAAAATGAGGATAATAATAACGTACCCCCCAAGGTTGTTGTGAAGATCAAATGAGATAATATTTATAAAGCACTTTTTAAACCAAAAAATGCTATATCGATGCTAGCTAATTTCATTTGAATTTGGTAGTGAGATCTCCATCACTGGAGGCATTCAAGCTAAGCCTGAATGACCGTCAATTAAGAACATTGTAGTAGGGATTTCTGAATAGGATAAAAGGTTTGACAAGATTTCCACCAGGATTCTGTCCAGTTCTAAAATTCTGTCTCTAAAATATAATGTTGTGGGGATAGCTGGGTGGTTCAATGGATAGAGAGCCAGGCCTAGAGACAGGAAGTCCTGGGTTCAAATCTGACCTCAGATATTCCCTAGCTATGTGACCCTGGGTAAGTCACTTAACCCTCATTGCCTAGCCCTTACTATTCTTCTGCCTTGGAACTAATACACAACATTGATTCTAAGACTGAAGGCACTATGTTGTAGAGAAGAATCTTAGTTTGGTGGGACACTTGAGTATATCTCCTTTGGTATAATGTTAAGCAAATTACCCAACCATTCTGAGCCTCAGTTTCCCTATCTGCAAAATGAGAGAATTGAACCAAATCTTCTCTAAGGTTCCTTCTAGCTCAAACCTATTGTTTTATGATGGTGGTCCTATGACTCAGAAAGTCCCCTTCATTTCTAAGAGCCTGTAATTTCAAGATTCCAATTCTCCGTTTCTAGGATTCAATGATTCTAAGATTCTAAGAGCTGCTTCAGGACCTTGTCCTTGTCCCTGTTACATTATCATACTTTCAGGGTTTGAGGAGACTGTGATGAAAACGCACAGGGGTCAGGAACACTGTGTATTGCTTGCCTAAAATCCTTTGTCCTGGTTCTGGAGCTTTGGCACATAATATATTGTTGTTGTTTTTTCCCTCACTTTGACTAATTGTGGAGGTGGAAGAAACCTAGTTCCAAATATGGAAAGGAGGTTATGAGAAAAGAGCTTGGCAGCTGTCTGCAGACACTTCTGTCTCTTGTCATTTGGCAGACTCGGTATTTGGTTACCATAAGGATGCTTCGTGTCATCATGTCATCGCTTTGTTCTTATCTCACAAAGCCCTAGGAATACACGTTGCGTGGAGGCAGCCTGGAGTGAGGAGCTTGATTCTTTATCTTGCTTCCACCCCTAGCTGTGCAACCAGGGATGTGTCAGATGGACTCTGGGGGCCTCTTAACTCTTCATCTTTAAAAAGCAGTAGTTGAACTAGGAGATTGGGACTGAAGTCCCTTTCAGTTCTATCATACATTCTGCAGTCTAATATTCTATGCTCAAAGGTCCTTTTCAGCTCTAACATTCTTTCTTCTATCATTTTAATATCCAGAGCCAAGTTGGTGAACCAATGGCACAAGTGTCAGGGTGGCATGGGGTTGGGGGATGCATTGTTCCCCCTCTCCACAGTGCCTGAGGGCATTTTTTGCATGCTCACCCCCTCTGGAAAGCGACCCAATGCAAGCACTTCCTCTGCTTTCTGGAGTAATGAGGGTGCGTGTGGGGGTTCATAGGCAGCTTGAAGTTGCACCTTAGGCATATGATCTCAAAAACATTCACCAATGCTGATCTAGAGGCTGGCAGGGGTTGATGTTATTACATCTATTCCCCAAATTCAACACATTTCTTGAACAATTCTTAAAACAACAACAAAAAAAAAAAAAAAAAAAAAACAACTTTCCTTCTAATTCAGAATTGTTACTAAGCATTGGTTCTAAGGCAGAAGAGCAGTAAGGCTAGGCAATAGGAGTTAAGTGACTTGCCCAGGGTCACACAGCTAGGAAGTGTCTGAGGCCAGATTTGAACCTAGGAACTCCCATTTCCAGGTCTGACTCTCAATCCACTGAGCCACCCAGTTGTCCCTCCAAGTACAGTTCTTGAGAGCAGGGACCATGGGTTTTTTTAGGGACCGTGTCTTTGTCGTCCAGCATTATCACAGTGCCTAATATATAGTTTGTCGTTCATTTCAGAGAAGGCATCATGGAGGGACACTTTGATTTGGGAGTATCGGATTTAATCGAGGTAGCATTCCACAAAGTCATCTCTGTGCATCTACACAGCCTCGCTCTCTCTTCTAATCACTGAAATCCGGTGGCAGGACAAAAGTCAAGATGACTGGTGATGAGCCAAGATGCATGAATGACCTTGGCATCTTCAATGTCTGATGAAGCTCCCAAGTGTTAGCCACCTTCTTGGCTGTTGGAAAAAATTGTTCTCATCTGCCTATTCTGCTAGGAAAGTCCTCACCTGCTTGGGGTCGGTATCCCCTTAACTCATTGATGGATTTATTGGTTACCTTCAACCTAGTTTAGCCTATCTGCTGAGATGGTTTACTGGGATGTGGCCACTGCATATGCTATAGCTTCTTGGAGCCACAGGAGAGAGTTGAGTGGGCTGAGCAGCCCTGAGAAGACCCTTGCATTAGAGATATGAACACCCCATGCACTCTGCCCAACATACAGTCAGAGCTTAATAACTATCATTGACTTTTGACTGAGAGCTATAGGCTTTCTTTCAGTATGACTGATCAGGCATCAAGCCCCTGCCCAAGGCTAAGCAAGATATTCATTTGTAGTCCTAGTCTTGATTTGGTCATTTCCCAAAAGTCCTTAAACTACAGTTAGGAAATTAAAACTTAAAGTGCTGATCCCTTCCATTTCTTTAATACTTCCCAATTTATGAAAAAGCTTCTAAAGCAAGCCAGGCATTGTTATGCCCATTTTATAGGTGAATAAATTGTAGTTCAGGCAGCTAAGTGGCACAATGGTTTGCGTGCCAGCCAGATGAGTCAGGAAGACTCATCTTCCTGAGTTCAAATCTGGCCTCAGACAATTTCTAGTTATATGACTCTAGGCAAGTCATTTAACCTTGTTTGCCTCAGTCTCCATCAAATGAACTGGAGAAAGAAATGGCAAATCATTCCAGTATTTTTGCCAAGAAGACCCCAAATGGGGTCACAAAGAGTTGGAAAAAGGGCAAACAACAACAGACCAAAGCCCAGGAGAATAAGGGATATGCCCAATGACACACAGATAATAAGTGGCAGAGCCATGATGTGGGGGAGACACAGGTCTTTTGACTTCTTGACCATTGCTCCTGGTGGAGTATCAGATTTGCCACTGGGGAGCTGTTGTGTTCCCAGCCAGAAAAGAGCTGCTCAGTCACCTACCTTGCCGGCATTTCTTCCCTGCCTAGTTTATCACTTATTCCTTGTATGAGCTGACCTATTTCTGGCTTCTCTTAGTGGCACTAGGGGATCACAGAGATGTGAGAGGGCTGCATCCACTCCCCACCCCAGCTCTCCTTCATCTCTATTTGATGGTGGAAAGGGAAAGAGGGCAAAGTTGGTCAAGAATGAAGGCCAAATAGGCAAAGCCTAGCCATGATCTTGGAAACCAAGTCATGTCTTCCTAGTTCAACTTCTCTTCATGCCTCCCTTGCCCCAAAACCAATGATGAGGTGGTAAGATGGTGGCAGAGGTCAGAGCCCTTCACAATTCACTGGTAACATCAGAGTTTTCACTTGATTTCTTAGTAGGTATTAGATGAATCCTTAAAACTCATCACTAGAATTACATTTCTTTAGCTCAGCTCTTCCATTTGTCAAACATTAATTCCACCCCAGGGAGGTACAAATCTTTAATTAATTATAAATCAGTTCTAAGACCAGTTCAGATTAACATGTTACCACTTTTATGAGTGAGTAAGAGGCCACTGTAGGGGTGAGAAAAGAGAGGAAAATCCTGTAGGCTGAATTTTCAAAGATTTCACAACTCTGTCAATGTCCCTTTCTATCTTTTGGGTCAGTTTCCTCAATAGGTTAGATTATCTCACCTAGCCACTTTATTTTACAGAGCAGAATTATCATTGGATCATAGATTTAATGATACTAGCATCTATAGCATACCTTAAGATTTACAAAGTGCTTTGTAAATACACTCTCATTTGCTTGTCACAACTTTAGACGTAGGTGCTATTATTATTCTTATTTTACATGTGAAGAAACAGAGGCAAATAAAGGTCAAGTCATATGTCTGGTGTCACAGAGCTAGTGAAGCAAGAAGTCAAACTCAAGTCATCTGGACTCCAAGTCCCATGCTTTATTCATGGCACCAATTAGCTGCCCCGGTGAGTTGAAAGGGGTTTTAGAAAACACCTAGTCCAGTGATGGTGAACCTTTTAGAGACAGAGTGCCCAAACGGCAAACCTCATGCCACATGTGACTCCATCACCACCACTGCCGCCTTACCCCAGACAGGGGAGGAGAGAAGTGCTCCCATTGGGCTGCTGGGAAGAGGGGTGATGGGAGAAATGTGTTCAGGCATATATGGAGAGGGGAAAGGGGAGCACTATAGGTTCGCCAACATCTAGACCAATGCTTTCCTTTTACAGATGATAAAACTGAGACCTGGAGAGGTTAGTGACTTATCCAAGGTTGGAGAGCTAAGAGAGGACTGGCTAATTGGGAAAAGACACAGTAACACTCACATTTTTAGAGTTTTAAGGTTTGCAAAATACTTTATATATATTATCTCACTTCTCAAAACAACCCTATGAGGTAAATGCTATTATTGTCATTTAAGGAAGCAAGAATGCTCTCAAACACAGGAAAATCACAAGATCATAGGATTTTAGCATTAGAGCAGAAAGGGATTTGGGGAGTTATATAATCCCACTCCCTTATCTTTTTTTTTTAAACCCTTACCTTCCGTCTTGGAGTCAATACTGTATTGGCTCCAAGGCAGAAGAGTGGTAAGGGCTAGGCAATGGGGGTTAAGTGACTTGCCCAGGGTCACACAGCTGGGAAGTGGCTGAGGCCAGATTTGAACCTAGGACCTCCCATCTTTAGGTCTGGCTCTCAATCCACTGAGCTACCCAAGTGCCCCCACTCCCTTATCTTACAGATGAAGAAACTGAGGCCCAGACAGGTTAGACTTGTCCAGCATTGGACAACAAAGAGTTGACCAACTAATTAGGAAAAAAAGATAGTATTACTAATATTTTTAATAGAGTTTTGAGGTTTACAAAATATTTGGCATATATTATCTCACTTGATTCTCAAAACAGTTCTCTGAGGTGCATGCTATTGTTATCAATAAAGGAAGAAAGAGTACTCTCAAACCCAGGAGAATCACTGGCATGTAAGATTTTAGTGTCAGAATAGGAAGGGATTTTAGAGGGTATATAATCCAACTCCCTGATCTTACAAATGAAGGAACTGAGGCACAGAGAAATCCTGTGCTGTGGTCAAGGTCAAGAAAGCTGAGAGCTGGACGGCTAACTGGGAAAAGACCTGAAGTAAGCAAGAGAACTCTCTCGACTCCCCCATCCACGGACCCCAGATTGCCAATCCCTCCCAGGTTGCTGCGGGCTCTGGAGGCCTCAAATTGCTTTCTAAGGCACTTTGTGGAATTAGTAAGCTAATTTGGCCATAAGCCCATGGGAAATGAGCCAGCTCAGAGAGGAAACCTGAGACCAAGGGAAGAACCCAGATCCTGCTACCAGACCATTCTGGTGTCATATGGCCAAGGGGGTGAAGGGAGAGAAAGTGCTGAGCATAAGGGTGAAAATCAGCTCTTATGTGTCCAGGAGGCCCAGGATTCTATCTTGATATGAGATTTTCTCCTGTCTTTTTGAGCCTCTGAGGTTGGCAAAATACAATGCTTTAATGATGGAAGAGTTCACCCAGGAGAGGACTGATCTTCTGAAGACTTGCCCATTCCCTTATTTGGTCATCCTAGGATTTAAGAGTAGTATGAAGTTCCAGAGATCATCCAGTCTGTTTTACATATGGGGAAACTGAGGCCCACAGGAAGGAAATGATTTGTACAAGGTTAAATATTAAATAGATAGAGACAGGTGGGTGGTTTAATGGATAGAGAGCCAAGCCTGAAGATAGGAGGTCAAGGGGTTCAAATGTGGTCTCAGATACTTCCTAGCTGTGTGACCTTGGGTAAGTCATTTAATTCTAATTGCTTTGCCCTAATTGCTCTTCTGCCCTAGGATCAATACTTACTATGGATTCCAAGACAGAAGGTAAGGATTAAAAAAAAACATTAAGAAGATAACAAGTGTTGGAGATGGATTTCCATCCTAAGACTTTTGATTCCATATCTTATGTTTTGCCACTTCCCTGAGGTCCCTGATTTTGTTACTATTCAGAATCATATGGTCAGGGAGTCAGAGATCCTATAGCCCAATCCTTTGATTGTACAGATGTGGAAACTGAGGACCAAAGAGGAGTAAGTGACTACCTCAAGATCACACAAATAGTGGCAGAATTGGGTATAGAACTTAGTCTCTTATCTCCCAGGAACATGGTAGCAAAGGGAACAGGGTGCTGAACTTGGGAGTCAGAAATTGCTGAGTTAAAATCCTACCTCAGACATGTCCTAGCTGTGAGACCCTAAGCAAGTCATTCTACCTCTGTTTGCCTCAGTTTACTCTTGCTATAAAATGGGATAGCAATAGCACCTACCTCCCAGAGTTGTTATGAGGATCAAATAGGTTTGGCACATAGTAAGTGATATAAAAATATTAGTTATTACTGGAGAAGTTCCAGGCGGACTGGAGAGACCTCCGGGAACTGATGCAGAGCGAAAGGAGCAGAGCCAGAAGAACTCTATACACAGAGACTGATATACTGTGGTAAAATTGAATGTAATGGACCTCTGTACCAGCAGCAAT
>NC_058131.1:507599797-507733595 GCF_016433145.1 Gracilinanus agilis | reverse complement strand
CAAAAAATCTTAAGAGGAGTTTGAGGGGGTGAAGGGGAAAGTAAAAACATGAATCATGTAACCATGGAAAATTTTTCTAAAAATTTAAAAAATTAATTTAAAAAATTAAAAAATAAAAAGGACTTTATTTCACAAACAAAATCAGTGCAGTTGGAATTTGAAGAGTTGCTAGATGGCACAGTGGATAGAGGGTCAGATTTCAATTGTTTATATTTATTTTTTATTCATTTAACTTTTAAAATTTTAAATTACATTTTTAAGAGTGTCCTGGAATCAGGAAGACCTGAGTTCAAATCCAGCCTCAAACACTGACCAGCTGTGTGACCCTGGGCAAGTTCCTTAACCAGGTTTGCCTTTGTTTCCTCACCTGTAAAATGAGCTAGAAAAAGAAATAGCAAACCATTCCAGTATCTTTGCCAAGAAAAAGGGTCATGAAAAATCAGGAATGACTGAAAAAAAGACTAAACGATTATCATTAAATTTTAATTGCTAATCATGTAACCATGGAAAAATATTCTAAAAAAATAAAATAATAAAATTTAATTACTTTGGGTTTATTTTCTTAATATTTTTACTAGGTATATTTATATGTATACTTGCATCCAGTGCCTGGCACATAGTTAAGTGCTTAATAAATGTTTGTTTCATTCCTTCTTTCCCTATTAAATGAGATTTTTTTTAGTAGATTGTTTCATTCTTGACAGTCATATAGAACATATGTATTAACAAACAACAAAAATAACAAAAGTGGATTGATTTATTACTACATCTGATAAAATCAGAGAATTCAGGATGTATTCATTTCACTGAATACACTATTTGCTTGAATTATATAGAATTAAATTATATTATATAGAATTATATTATGTTATATTATATGTTATATATTACATATTATATAATATATCATATCGTATCATATCATATTATATCATGTTATGTTATATTTATTATGTTATATTTTGTTATATCATATCATATCATATCATATCATATCATATCATATCATATCATATATCATATCATATCATATTATATTATATCATATTATATTATATCATATTATATTATATTATATTCATATAGAAGAGGACCCTAGTTCAATGCGTGGGTTGCCAGTAGAATCCTCCACCTCTCCATTATTATCACTGATCTTTCTTAGTTCTTTGTTATTATAATCATCACCTAAATAACATTCCCACAATCACCTGTTCTTCATTATCACCTTTATCATCCTTATCTCAGCCTGTTCAACATCATCATCATCATTATTATTATTATCAACATAGCCATTATTCCTCTGGATCAGTAGCCACAAAAGCTCTGAGCCCAAGATATTATTGTCGGGTCTTTGCAAAGAGAATTACCCAGGACTGGTCCATCCCCCCTGAGGTGCTCCTGATCTCCAACACCCTAAATATAGATATATCATGGAATGAGCACTTAACTGGAAGTCAAGAAGTTCGAGTTCAAGTCACGACTTTACTGACTTTGTTATGTGACCTTTAGGCAATCACCCTCCCTGGGTCTCTGTGATGGAGGCTTGACTCAGTGACCTCTTTAAGTCCCTTTTAGTGTTATGCCTCTAAAAAGGAGTGGAAAGGATCATAGAAATTAGAGCTTGAAGACTTTAGAGATCATCTGGTCCAATTTCTTTATTTTTCAGATGAGGAAACTGAGGCCCTGAGAGGAAGTACTCATCTCTAGTTTATAGGAATAGTGATTGAAATCCAAGCTCTTTGACTACAAATCCAGTATTCTTTTCACTTTATCAATGGTTTTCAAAATGTGGTCCAGAGACCATGGAGGTACAATCTCTAGATCTTTTCAAGAGGCACATGACATCAAAACTTTTCCTTCTTTTTGATATTTTATTTTTTTCCAACTACTTGTAAAAACAATTTTTAATATTTATTTTTAAAATATTTTGAGTTCATTTATAAATTCATAAATTAATAAATTCACAAAGGATCAAGGGTCCTTTCCATTTCTGAATCTTAGATCCCTTTTGATTTTGGGGTATATAACCAGGGGTGTGCTAGAGCCAATTCTAACTGGTTCCAGAGACCAATTCTTAAATTTTCAGTGTGGACAATTACACAGAAATTGATTTCTTGTTTTTTAATTGTCCCTAGAGAGTATGTTTTCTCTGTTTTCTGTAAAACTTGGTGTCTTTTCTAGAGCTTAGCATACTGCTCTGGACACCAGTGCTGAATAAAATTCATTAGATTGAATCTAATTGAATTGAAGGTAAAATATCATAAATGCAAAGGAAGAGATCTGAATTGTTATAAGATGTTTAGAGGGGGAGAGACCACTTTTAGCTGAGGAAGTAAAGGAAGACTATGTGCAGGTGGTCCATGATAAAAAATTTCAGGGAGCAGGAAGATGGGTTGTTAACACATCTATGTCTCCGTGTGTGTGTGTGTGTGTGTGTGTGTGTGTGTGTGTGTGTGTATAGAGGATTAGGCTCAAGTAACCCAAGCTGCTGGCATTAGGCTCTGGGGCCCAAATGAGGTGAAAGAACAGCCTGTCCTTTTCAGAAAGATGTAATTCAACCAATTGGTCCAATCTGTACTGAAGTACAATTTAGCAAAAGAAAAAAGGACTGTGTCCCCGGTTTCCTTTCAGCTGAAGCTATCTTTTCCCCTTTGGCCATTCCTTTAAAAATGTTTTATTTATGCATTTCCCTCAGTATTGAAATCTCCTTTATTAAAAGAAAAACAGTTAAAACAAAGACAATCAATCCATGGACTGAGCCTAACAATATTGCCCCATATTGTTCCATCACTCTGCTGAGAGGAGAGAAGTGTGTTTCATTAACTGTTCACTGGCATCATTTTTTGATTTTTCATTTATTTAGAGTTTGGATTCTTCCAAGTCAGAGGTTTTTAATCTGGGGTTTGTGAAATTTAAAAAAATTTTAATAATATTTTATTTTCCCCCAATTATATGTAAAAACAATTTTTAATATTTAAAAAGAAATTCCTAGTTCCCAAATCCCTCTCTTCCTTCCTCCCTCCCTGAGATGGTAAGCAGTTTGATACAGATTTTACATGTGTAATCATATAAAATATTTTTCCGTATTAATTATTTTGTGAAAGAGATCTCAAACAAATAAAAAAGAAGAAAGTGAAATGTAGTGTATTCAGACTCCATCAGTTCTTTTTCTGGAGGCAGATGATTTTTTTCATCATAAGTTTTTTGGGTTGTTTTAGATCACTGTATTGCCAAGAATAGTGACATAATTTCACAGTTTGTTCATTATACACTACTGCTCATGTGCACAATGTTCTTTTGTTTCTGCTCAATTTCATTTTGTATCAATTCATGTAAATCTTTCTAGGTTTTTCTGAAAGCATCTTGCTCATCATTTCTGATACCACAATAGTGTTCCATCACCAACTTATACCACAACTTGTTCCGCCATTCCCCAATTGACAGACATCTCCAAAATTTCTAATACTTTGCTACCACAAAGAAAGCTGCTATAAATATTTTTGTACAAATAGGTCCTTTTCCCCTTTTAAAAAAATGTCTTTGGATGAGAAAGAAAACTAGCCACACTCAGAGGAAGAACTGTGGGAGGAGAAACACAGAAGAAAAACAACCGCTTGAACACATGGGCTGATGGGGATATTATTGGGGAGGAAGACACTAAACAATAACTCTAGTCCAACTATCAATAATATGGAATTAGGTCTTGATCAATGATGCATGTAAAACCCAGTGGAATTGTGCATCAGCTAAGAGGGGTTAAGGGGGTTTGGGCAAGAGGGAAAGAACATGAAACATGTAACTATGGGAAAATATTCAAAATAAAAATTTTAAAAATAATAAAAATAAAAATAAATCCTAACTCTCAAAAAAAATCTCTTTGGGATATAGGCCTCATAGTAATATTGCTGGACCAAAGGGTATGCACAGTTTTAAAGCCCTTTGAGCATAGTTCCAAATTGCTCTACAGAATAGTTCATTTATGAACTTTTTAAAAACTGTTTTTATAATTGGTGAGGGAGGGAGAAGGAAAGAAGCATTTATATAGCACCAACACATGCAAGGCCCTAAGCTTGCTTTTCTACAATGTGCTTTTTGGAAGCTAAGCTTTTTCAAACGTGAATTCCCACAACAACCCAGCAAGGTAGGTGCTGTGATTATCCTTGTTTTACAATTGAGTAAACTGGTGCAAATAAAGGTGATGTGACTAGCCCAGGGTCACACAGCCACCAACTGTCTGAGGTCAGATTTGAACTTGGGTCTTCCTGACGTCCGGGTCAGTTCTCCATCCACCACACCACCTAGGTTGCTCAGGATTGTAGTTCCGTATCATTGGTTTTCTTTGCTGTATTTAAAAAACATATATTCTGAGAAGGGGTCTGGAGTTTTCACCAGATTGCCAAAGAGGCCCACAAAACAAAAAAGGTTCAGTAAACGGATTTGAAATAATCTTATTGTTTGTGTTATTGTAGCCATTGTATAGATTATTCTTCTTGCCTGGCTTACTTCTATCTGTTGGCTCACACAGCTCTTCCCATGTTTCTCTGAGGTTTTCCATACTTTTTCACTTCTTACTACACAATATTCCATTCCATTCATACACTAGAGATGGCTCGGCCAGTCTCCAGGAAGAGTCCCTATCCAAGTTTTCCTTGGTCAGGAGAGATTGCTCCTAAATATTCTTTTTGGGCCCCACTTACAGAATTTAGAGGTTCTCACCATTGGGCTTGCCCCAACAACCTGCCTCCAACATTTATGGGAGACTGACTTGAGTGACTCTGAGCCACAGGCATGGAGAAGGCTGAAGCTGAGAGGACTAAGGGACCTTCTGTAACCACTCAGCTTTGGACAAGGAACAGAGCAACCAAGAATGGATTCCGGTGCCTCTTGTGTGTCAGCAGACCCCAAATCAAAAACCTCCAACCACCAGGCCCTGACACTGGCCTTGTTTACAGTGAACCTTCTATTTCCCAGTGCAGGTTCAGGCAATCTCATTCAATCCAATTTGACAAATATTTATTGAGAACTATTAGATGGAAAGGCCTGTACTAATTGCTGAGGGACAAGCAAAGATATCTAGTTCTAGTTATTTCCTGTGAAGGGACTGATAAGAAAGAATCCATATTAAAAAACATAAACTTTTCATGGAATTGGTGGGGGGAGAATAAAATAAAATTTTTTTCTTTTTCTTTTTAATATAATTAATTTTTTTAAAAAAAGCTTTTCACACATTGACATGATGTCTCTTTCCCTGAGCTTTGCCTTGTCTGGCTCCAATTGGCATTTCTTCTTCAGGAGATTCTTGCCCCCGACCCTGTGCTCTTTAGAACTCAATGCCCCCAACAAGCTAGTGCCCTCGGGCTTAACTTCCCCCCTTTCATAACTTCCCCCAAATTGTATTTCTGAACAAAGTGGCCTACATCTCTATTGGAAACCCACCCCCTTCTCTTCTATGTTAGAGCTAGAAATCTAGGTGAATCTTCACTTAATTCTTATTTGGGGATCCCATGCTCTCAACTCATTTCAGGGGAGATCCACCAAGATACCTCACCCAATATCATTGTGTGGATCTGACTCCCCACAGTATTTTGAAAAAACAACATTGTTTGTATCTACTAGGTCAGTGATGGTGAACCTATGGCATATGTGCCAAAGACAGCACACTTAGACCTCTCTGTGGGCATACATGCCAAGGACCCAGAGCAGCCATCCCTGTAGCACTTTTTTGAGTTTGTACTTTAAAAATGTTCAAAACTGTGATTTAGAAATAAGTTTTATGGACCCAAGGCTAGGCTATTAGCTTCTTCAATGTTCTACAGCTCCCTTCCCCAGTTTCTTTCACAGGTAAACTTGGGCTTTCATTTGCATTCTTCTTCCCCTTGCCTCTTACTAGCCTGTGCAATTTGCATTCAAAGGGGTGCCTGCCTGAGGGAAAACAGATGGGCTAGAAGCTCTGGAAAACACAATAGTGGCTTGTCAGAGGTAGTCATCAGCTCAGCATCCAGATTAAAACCTGGTTTCAACCCTGGACCACCTGCTGTAAAGGTTAATTTGGAGAATACCCGCTTCAGGAAGACTGGACTGTGATGGGGTGAATGCATCAGATTGATGTCATTTAACCTGAGGGTTATATTTTCCTATAAAGAAGGAGTTTTCTTGTAAGCTGGGGCTTTTTGCTTTCATTTAGGTTTGAGGGGATCATAGTTCACTTAACTAGAGGGGAGCAGAGTGTTTATGCCCCTCACCTGCCCCTCTCCCCAAGCCTGACTACATCATCCACCCCCCTGCCCAGCAGTCCAATGGGAGTGCTTGCTCCCTCCCTTGGGTGGAGTAAGGAGGGCAGGGCATGCCCAGTACTCAGTGGGGAGAGGGTCACAGAATGTGGTCTCAGGGGGGAGGGCATGAGGAGGGCACTTGGTCTGGAGGAGTGGGGTGGGGGCAGGACCTGGCACTCCATCTCTTAAAGGTGGTCCATCGCTGTATTAGGTAAATGACTCTAAGAAGTTCAGAATATCTAAGGAATAAAGTCATTATCTATCCTCTACTTCTGACAATCCTCACCTTTCATATATACATACATGTATGTGTGTATGTGTATGAGCAAAGCCTTTATCTGATGCCACCTAACCAAAGGGTTATTTTTTTAACCCCTTACCTTTCATCTTAGAAGCAATACTCAGTACTGGTTCTAAGGCAGAAGAGCAGTAAGACAATGGGGGTGAAGTAACTTGCGCTAGGAAGTGTCTGAGATCACATTTGGTTTTTTTGTTTTTGTTTTTGTTTTTTAAAACTCTTACTTTCTGTCTTGGAATCAATACTGTGTATTGGCTCCAAAGCAGAAGAGTAATAAGGGTAGGCAATGGGGGGTCAAGTGACTTGCCCAGGGTCACACAGCTGAGAAGTGTCTGAGGCCAGATTTGAACCCAGGACCTCCCATCTCTAAGCCTGGTTTTCAATCCACTGAGTCACCTAGATGTCCCCTCCAGAGGCTTCTTAACCATTTTTGTGTGTCTCAAATTCCTTTGAAAGTCTGGGAAAGATTGTGGACCCCTTCTTAGAATCTTTAAAAAAAATTTATAATTAAAAATTTTAATTTTAATTTTAAATATGCATTTTAAATGCATAAAATAAAATACAGAGGAATACTAAGGAAACCAGTGATATTGAAATAGTTGTCAAAATATTAAAAACAAAACCAGTTCATAAATCCTGGATTAAGAACTCCCTGATCTGGACCCACCAGATCCTATGTCTCAGGAACAATGACAATGGTGGAGTAGTATAGTGGATTCTGAGGGAAATTTTTATTCCAATCATTTTATGAAGGATGATTGTTGCATGTACCTCTGTAATCAATATGGAGACTAGACCTCTGTGGACTAAACATATGAGTTGTAGTACATTTGTCATGGAATTTGTGAGTATAAGGCAACTAGGTGATATAGTGTATAGAGTACTGGGCCTGAAGTCAGGAAGTCATGAGTTCAAATCTAGCCTCAGGCACATACTGGTGACGTGACCTTGGGCAAGTCATTTGACTAACCTCTGGTTGTGGCAGTTTCGTCATCTTTAAGATGGGGATAATAATAGCACCTATCTCCCTTACCCCCAACAGGGTTGTTATGAGGATCAAATGAGATGATATTTGTAAAACCCTTACCACCACAGTAGGCACCACATAAATATCTATTCCCTATTCCTTCAGTGAGAAAGGGGGACCCTGTAGCCCTACAATATCTGACCTAGGAAACATCTCTAGAGTTTCAGCATTGATTGGGATCGATTCCAGCCTTTTCTAAGTAACAAAAGATTGGTTCAGGCTGTAAGCTGGAGTTCAGAAACTTAAAATTCCGGGGGCAGCTGGGTAGCTCAGTGGATTGAGAACCAGGCCTAGAGGAAGTCCTAGGTTCAAATCTGACCTCAGACACTTCCCAGTTGTGTGACCCTGGACAAGTCACTTAATCCCCATTACCTAGCCCTTACCACTCTTCTGCCTTGGAGCCAATACACAGTATTGACTCCAAGACGGAAGATAAGGGTTTAAAAAAAAAAAAGAAACTTAAAATTCTGACAGTCCATGCCTCCTAATGCAGAAGCTTGCAAGAGCATCTATCAATTGATAAATGATCAAAGGATGTAAACAGATAGTTCTCAGATAACAAAATCAAAACTATAGTCATATAAAAAATGTTCCAAATCACTACTGACTAGAAAAATGAAAATCAAAACAACTCTGAGACACCACCTCATGCCTATCAGATTAACTAAAATGACCAAAGTAAAAATCACAAATATTGGAGGTGTGGGAAAATTGGGACACTAATACACTGTTGGTGGAACTGTGAACTGATACAACCATTCTGGAAAGCAATATGGAACCACACCCAAAGGGCCATAAAAGTAGGCATGTCCTTTGACCCAGTAATACCACTACTGGGTCTGTATCCCAAAGAGATCAGAAATGGAAGAAAAGAACCTATTTGTACAAAAATATTTTTAGCAGCTTTTTTTGTAGTGGCAAAGAACTGGAAACCGAGGGACTGTCCATCATTTGGAGAATAGCTGAACAAGTTGTATGTATGATTATAATGGCATACTAGTATAGTGGTACTTAAAATCACTGATTCACTTAAAAAAAACCAAACAAAATATAAAATGTTAAATTCTACTAATGTGCAAATAAGCTGAAACATTGCATTCTATGTGAACTTTTTTTTTTACCATAGCAGATACTGTATTTCTCATGCTGGATTTCAAAAAATAAACAAAAAAGAGGGTGATATTTTATTGGATGCTGACAGGTTAAAATCAATAAGGAATTAAGTTGTCATTTCATTGAAACTGAGAGATGATGTAATGCATATATAAGAGTTTTCTGAAGGGTTTTTTGGCTTTTAATAAGATTATTTTTTATTAAGAAAAGAAAGTTTAAGTTCAGAAATATTTGAAAAGACTCATATGAACTGAAGCCAAGTGAAGTGAGCAGAACTAGAAAAACAATGCATATAGTAATAGACATATTGTATAATGATCAACTGCCAATAACTAAGTTATTATCAGGAAAACAAGGTCTCAAGATAAACCCAAGAGAATTATGATGAAAAATGCTATCCTTAGCCAGAGAAGGAACTGTTGAAGTCTGATTATAGATTAAAGCATCCATTTTTCACTTTATTTCCTTCGTGAGTTTTTCATTGTATATGTGATATGTGTCTTCTTTCATTGTATGAGGAATATGGAAATTATATATTGCATGACAGCACTTGTATAACTTATATCACACTATTTACCAGCTGCGGGACAGGGAAGGAAAGAATTTAGATCACAAAATGTTGGATAACAATTGTTAAAAATTGTTCCAAGTTTTTGTGGTGGCAAAGAACTGGAAAAGGAGGGTATGTCCTTCAATTGGGGAATGGCTGAACAAACTGTGGTATATGCGGGTGATGGAATACTATTGTGCTAAAAGGAATAATAAACTGGAGGAATTCCATGTGAACTGGAGAGACCTCCAAGAACTGATGTAGAGTGAAAGGAGCAGAGCCAGAAGAACACTGTACACAGAGACTGATATTCTGTGGTAAAATCAAATGTAATGGACTTCTGTACCAGCAGAAAGCAATGACCCAGGACAATTCTGAGGGATTTATGGTAAAGACGCTACCCACATTCAGAGGAAGNGGGTGAAGGGGAAAGTAGGAGCATGAATCATGTAACCATGTTAAAAACGAATATTAATAAATGTTAAAAAATTGTTCCAAGTTAAATGAGTTTTTTTTAAAAAATAAATAAATAAAAGAAGCTTGCAGAAGGAAAGAACAGTATTAACTGACCCAAGGAATGGTAAATATTCTAACTCAGGAATAAATCTAGAGAAATTTAGCATTAGAGATTCTCCAGGGGCTAAGAAATGGATGACTTGACTGAAGATTCAGCATAGGGATCAAGATGTTTTCAACGAGGACAAGACAATGCTTGGTTCAAAGAAATGAATCTATAAATGATGGAATCCCATATACTGTGAGACTTTAATGAAGAAGATAATTGGGGAAAGGGCTACTCACTTCCCCTTCAGATACACAACAATATGGTACACAAGTCTAGGAGACTTGAGTCTCATCTGGCCCTTAATAGCTGTGTGACCTTGGACCAGCCTTTCTAATTCCATTTCTTCAGTTATGAAATGATGATAATAATGCTCACACTATCAACTTCTATATTCTAAAGGCCCCTTCCAGCTCTATGGTTCTATGTTCTAACAATGTGTATTTGAAGGTTCCATCTAGCCCTGATATTTTCTATTCTTTAGGAGCTGTCTAGTTCTGGCTTTCTATGACAAGATATGCTCCTAGAATCTATCTTCGTCATGAATAGGAAGCCTTACTGTAGGGAATTTGGCAAGGAGTCGTAAAGAAGGGTTTTGGAAAAGAGAAAAGGGGAAGAAGAAGGCGGAAGGGCTTCCAAAGCAAACTTCACTTCCTTCATAATGTTACCCAAACTGGTCGAGTCACTAGAAACTCCCTCTCGCTCTGTCACACTATCATTTGGCATAGGTTTGGATAACTAACTTTGCTTCATATCATGCCTTCCAGTGGGACGAACCTCAGTTCATGGTGCCTGGTGTTCCCCTCTGAATCATCCCGCTGGGTGCACTGCTGTGGCTCACTCTCTCCCATTCTTTCTGCCTTTCGAGGCTCTGTCGACTCAAGGCGATGCTGGCCCCTGTTCCATCTTTCCGCCAGAGCCCCTGTCACTGAGGTAGCCTGTAAATAATTTCATTAGATTAAAACAAACATCTCTGGGCAAGAAAAAAAGAATCAGAACCTTAATGAGAAGACCCCAAGGGATGTTTGCCAAAGCAGATTAGGAGAGGCACTAATGAAACACAGTAAATCACATTGAGAATCCGCCTCACATCATCCTGGTCTGGGCTCTCGGTTGCCGTGCAACATAACTGTTTCAATGTCCCAGAAGATAATGGGGGTAAGAGGAACTAGATGTATGGAAAACGTTTTCCCAGAGGGATTGTGGGTATATATGTTGACTCTGCCATCTCGTAACTCAGCCACCAGCATCCGTGTGGCAGCTGCTGCCTTTCCTCAGGGAGCCCTGAGAGCTCCCTGTAGAATGATTGCTGCCCCGATAGATGCTGCCCCGATAGATGCTGGCCCCGACAGCTCAGGGAAGGAGAAAGTGAGAAGATTCTGTAGCCAAACCTTTCTTTCTGTGACCGATTCTTGGGCATACCCTACCCCCCACTGTTATTTGGTGCCCAAAGGGGTCACTATCTAGGGGTGGGTGGCATTATATATTCCATGTCTCAAGACAGCTTTTTTCCTTCCTTTGTGAGAAGTCCTGGATTGGGGAGCCAGTTTTCAAAATAATTAACTTCTCCTCTCAAACTTCATCACAGAGGAAAGGGATCATAGAAGAAACAAGAGACAATTCATTTTGGTGGCATTCTAAATGCGTTCTCTGCAGAGGTAACTGAGATTCCAAATCCTTTATAGAAGTTAAAACTAGAAGAGAACTTAGAAATGATCCAATCAAATTCCCTGGTTTTTACAGATGAAGCAATAGAGGTTCAGAGAAGGGGAGTCATTTGTCAAAGACCACAGAAATAGTATGTAAGAGTCAATACTCAAACTTGGAGAATTATCACCATTTTCCCCAAGTCCCACATGAATCCCCCAAAAGCCACAATCCTGCCCCAAAAATGTGACTCTCAGCATCTTGCGGAATCATCTGGTTACTGGGAAGAGCTCCAGAGTTGGAGATAGGAGATGCTGCCTCAAGGCCCAGGTTTTCTATTGATTATAATCTTGGGTAAATCATTTCCCTTCTATTGGCCTCAGTTTACCCATCTGTAAAATATAATGTACACTTGACCTTCTTGAGAGTATGACATTAAGGGTTTAATGTCTATTAAGATGCTCTGAAAGACTTTGTGGATAGTGGATAGGGCTGGCCTCAGGATGAGGGACACGTGGATTTGAGTGCTTCCTTTGACACATACTAGCTGAGTGACCTTAAGCAAGTCTCTTAAGTTCATATTATCTTAGATAATGTTCTTTTTTCACCTTAATTAATTAATTAATTGTTTTTTTTTGCAAATTACATGTAATAACAAATTTTCACATCAGTTTTCCAAAGTTATAGGATCCAAATTGTCATCCTCCCTTCTTCCATCTCCCCTTCAAGAGCTGGCAAGCAATTTAATCTGGGTTATACCTGTATTAGTAGATAACTTCCCTTTTAAAAAACAAAAGAAAACAAACCCTTACCTTCAGTCTTGTCAGTTCTAAGGCAGAATAGTGGTAAGGGCTAGGCAATTGGGGTTAAGTGACTTGCCCAAGGTTACACAGCTAAGAAGTGTCATTTTTTAACATAGGTCCTCCTGAATCCAGACAAAGGGCAGCTGGGTGGCTTAGTGGATGGAGAGCCAGGCCTA
Source organism: Gracilinanus agilis (assembly GCF_016433145.1). Taxonomy (NCBI): domain Eukaryota; kingdom Metazoa; phylum Chordata; class Mammalia; order Didelphimorphia; family Didelphidae; genus Gracilinanus; species Gracilinanus agilis. The sequence continues at coordinate 507,721,147 of NC_058131.1, read as the reverse complement.
GAGACAGAAGGTCCTGGGTTCAAATCTGGCCTCAGACACTTCCTATCTGTGTGACTCTAGGCAAGTCACTTGTAACCCCCATTGTCTAGCTCTTACTGCTCTTCTGCCTTAGAACCGATATTGGTTCTAAAACAGAAGGTTAAGAGTTAAAAACACCTATATAAAGATATTATGGCAAGTACTGAGATGATATGAAAATAAATAAGAGACGACCCTTGTCCTGGAGGGCATCGCAGCCTAATCGGAGAGAGATATGGCCACACAGAGATAGGACACAAATTGAAACATGATAAATGCTTAAGAAGATGAAGTGTTAGAGGGTGCCTCTATATGCACGTCAATAGATGTTCAATTATAATCATATCAACGTGTCTCATAGTCAACAAACATTTATTAAATGCTTACTTACATGCTCGGCTCTGTGTTATCTGGGACCTGAAAATTGGCCGAATGCTGTATATTATGGTTACTTAATGATGAATGTGCAAATTTAGCCTTTTGTCATTAAGCTTTCCGCCTGGGCTTTAAAGGGAATAATCACATGAAGTTGCCAAGGACAGCCACTGATTTACAAAGGGCTGCGTAGAGAGGAAGACAGCCCTACCGTTCCCCCATCTATACTCCCCCATCCAGGCTTCTGGGAGACAACTGGAGGTCTTATTGAGAGCACTTACAATCCACGTCATCATGGCTTTCAGAAGTGAAAGCGGCCTTAGAACACAGAGTGGCAGGACTGAGTCAATCCTACTATGTGCCAGGCAAAGACAAAGCATGAACCATCCCTCCTCTCGAGGAGTTTGCATTCTCATGGGAGAACTTAGGACGGAGATTAGATTTGGAATGAGAAGGAACCTTAGAATTGGAAGGAACCTTAAAACATTAAACTGTAGAGGTGGGAGGAACCTTAGGAGACATCTGGTGGCTCCGGGGATAAAGAGCACTGGACCTGGAGGCAGGAAGTTCTGAGTTCAAATCTAACTTCAAATACTTACAAGATATACGACTCTGGGGGGCAGCTAGGTGGCTCAGTGGATAGAGAATCAGTTCTAGAGTTGGGAGGACCTGAGTTCAAATTTGACCTCAACTATGTCCTTGCTGTGGGACCTTGAACAAGTCACTTAACCCCAATTTCCTAGACCTTTAATACTCTTCTGTCTTGGAAATGATACTTAGTATTGATTCTAAGACAGAAGGTAAGGGGTAAAATCTAGAGATCTATCTATCTCTGATAATCTGATATGGATGGCTCAGTTGATAAGGAAGCAATGGACAGTGAAGATCTTTTAGCTCATGCTTCCACCTCTGTCTCCAGGAGCATGGAGTTTATTATATATATTTCAAGATTCATTTCACACACAAGAACCCCCCCCCAAAACTTCGCAGATACACAGAAGTTACAAATTATGTCATATCAAAACACAAAAAATATCATTTGACTTCAGAATAGAACAAGGCCAAGGCTGAATTTTTGACTGGGTTCTTATCAGAAAGCCAAGTTGGGGAATATTTTCTAAGGGTTGAAATGCCCCTGCTAAGGTTTTGGCCTTGGCTGTACCAGGCTATTCCTGGCCAAAGGGGAAGAGTGTTAACCTCTTAAATTCAGGTTTGCTAGGAACTTAAAGCTTTTCAATAAGGCCACAATACTTTTCAACAAGAAATCACAAGGATCACAAAAGGGGTCAAAAGAGGAATCTCAGATTTTTATCTATTCTCTTATTGGCTTCCCCCAGTAAAAAAATAGATGTAATATTCTGGGCAAGTCATTTAATCTCTGCCTCAGTTTCCTCAATTGATCAAATGAAATTGTATTTCTCTATCATCCCTCTATCCCCCTTTCTCTTCCCTCTCTCCTTCTCTCTCTCTCTCTTAAAAATATGTGTGTGTGTGTGTGTGTGCGTGTAGACACACTTGTACTCTGTAGTTAGAAGAGACCAAGTTCTCTTTGAGCTCTAAATCTATGAGCCTATGAGATAACATTAGGGAGGAAAATATCTAATGTTCAACTCTATGGCAAGAAAAGAATAAAGAAGAGGCAAGAAGCAGCTGGGAGCTGGATTCCCAGGAGCATAGAAGCTCCATAGGGACAGGGATTCTCTTTGTCTTTGTGTACCCAAAGCCTAGCTAGCACAGTGCCTGGTCTACGCAGTAGGTGCTTAATAAATGTTGAATTGAATTTGATAGAAGACCTTCTTAGAGACAATAGATGAGGGTAACCTTTTTGAATTAGGGCTTTGGCAGGAATCTAATAGTGGCAGGGAATGAAGTTGAGATAAAGGAGTGACATTATATGAGGAAAATTGTTGGGAAATTCCCCACCAAAAGGATGGGGAAGGCTCTTATGGGTAAAAGGTTATTCAAAACCCCATTGAAACATTCCATTTTTCACTTTATTTCCTTCCTGAGTATTTTCTTATGTGTGCGATATGTGTCTCCTTTCACAACATGATGAATATGGAAATATGCATTACATAATAGCACATGTATCACTTATATTATATTGCTTACTGCTTCAGGGAGGAAGAGAAAGAATTTGGATCACAAAATGTCAGAAAACAAATGTTAAAAAATGTTTACGTAGGGGGCAGCTGGGTGGCTCAGTGGATTGAGAGTTGGGCATAGGTCCTGAGTTCAAATCTGACCTGAGACACTTCCTAGCTGTGTGACCCTGGGCAAGTCACTTAACCCCCACTCCCCAACCCTTGCTACTCTTCTGCCTTGGAACCAGTATTGATTGTAAGACAGAAGGCAATGGTTTAAAAGATTTTGCTTATGTAATGAGGGGGGAAATACAATAAAAAAAAAAGCCCCTAGCAATAGAGCCCCTGGTCAGTAATCAGGCATGGCAAACTGCCTACTTGCCATGGCAGTTAATCACAAGAGTTTGCAGCAAGAATGGCAGAGAACTGGGGCAGCTGGGTAGTGCAGTGGATTAAGAGCCAGGCCTAGAGATGGGAGGTCCTAGGTTCAAATCTGGCCTCAGACACTTCCCAGCTGTGTGACCTTGGGCAAGTCACTTGGCCCCCATTGCCTACCCTTACCACTCTTCCACCAAGGAACTAATACACAGAAGTTAAGGGTTTAAAAATATAAAAAAAAAAAAAGAATGGCAGAGAACCAAGTATCTCAGTCCTAGCAAGAAGAAGAAAATGAGAATATTCCAGTGTTGTGAAGACTACAGGTACTAAGCTTGTATTTCTACCAGTACCAAGTAACTACCACATGCACACAAAATATTATTCTCCCAGTAGAGGAGGTTAAAAAGCTGTAGACATGCCTAACTGTACTCTAGAATATCAAAAGAGAATGAAAAGGTTACTTGAAAAGAAAAACAAAGATTTTTAAAAGGTATAAAGGAGCAAAAGGGAACCCTAATATGTACTGTGAAAATGGAGGATGTGACAATGAGAAGGAAGAAGGAGCAGAGAATTTTGGGAGCTATGTAAGAGGTAGGAAGCTCTCTGGATCTTCTTCAGAGAAAGTAACATCTTGTGTTCCAAGGAATAAAGTACAATTGGGTGAGAGGTCATAGGCTAATCAATTTAGAACTGGAAGGAACCTTTGAAGTTATCAAGTTCAACTCCCTCATTGGAAACTTTAGGCTCAAGGAAGTTACTTGACCAGGGTCACATAGCTAGTAAATGCTAAGTAGAATCTGAACCCACATCCTCTGATGGCAAAGACAGGAGAATTCTTCCACTGTAACATCTGCCTTCAGTAAAGAATGGTCAGAAGGAGAAGTAAGTCATGGTGGCTGACAACTCTCCTTTAATACCAACATGAATCATAGTTTGAAGAGAGAAGAGTAACTGATCAATGATTTAGAGTTGGGAGAGAATTTGGATGAAGTATCTTCAAAGATGAAGGCAGCTAGTGGGTAGAGTGGATAATTCTCTGGGCATGAAGTCAGGAAGACCTGAGTTCAGATAGGACTATAGACATTTAATAGCTGTGTGACATTGGACAAGTCACTTATACTTGCCTCAGTTTCCTCATCTGTAAAATGGGGATAATAAGAGCACCTATCTCCCAAGTTTGTGTGTGTGTGTATCAAATGAGATAATATTTCTATAGTCTTAGCATATTGCCTTTAGCATTGTAGGCCCTAATAAATATTAATTTTTGTTATTATTATTGTTATTATATATGCTGTCTTTCCAAAGCATAGATCTGCAGTTGATAGAATTATCGACTTTTGTCAGATCTGTCAATCACTACCTACCACTGGCATGATTCATGGGATAAAGGATACCTCCAGAAGGAAATTAGACAGCATTGCTAGGGAATGAGATGTCTTTGCAAAAAAATTAAAGGTAATTTTCCAAAATTTGAGGCATGCCCCTCTTGAAGGATAGGGGAGATCTGCTGAGATCCTCTTGGGAGGAAGGTACATGAAGAAATTGTCTGTCTGTCTGTTTGTTTGTTTTTAACTTTTACCTTTTGTCTTGTTATTAATTCAAAGACAGAAGAACTACGGTAAGGATGAGGCAATCAGAGTTAAGTGATTTCCCCAGGGTCACACAGGTAGGAAGTGTCTGAGGCTAGACTTGAATTCAGATCCTCCCAACCCCAGATCTAGCACTCTATGCACTGTGCCACCTAGCTGCTCCCAAACTTGTATGTTTTTGAGTCATAAATAGGGATAGGGATTGGACCTGTGACTTCATTAGAATAAGGAACTACCTCAACAACTGGAAATCAGCAGCTTCTCTGGGACTTATGGTTGTATAGTGGTACCCAGAGGTTAAGTGATTTGACCAAGAGTATACAGCTAATATATGTGTCAGAGTTGGATTTAGAACCTAGGTCTCTCTGGATGACTCTTTATGCATTATACCATAAAGCCTCTCTATTGACTATGTTTCTTTTATTATTATTATTATTATTTATTTTTAACATTCTTTTTTCTATAATTTTGAACGCCAAATTCTCTCTCTCCCAACACTCTTCCACTACTGAAGAGGCAAACAATATAATAGCAATTATTCATGTGAAATCATGGAAAACATATTTCCATATTAACCATGTCACCAAAAAGCAATAAATGAATAAATATTAGCTATAAATTTCAATATATTAGAGCTAGAAGGACCCTTAGTGATTAACTAGACCAAAACACTCAGGGTCAATGTCATACAGACTCGGTCTAGATTTCCGGTCCTGGGGACTGTGTATAAATACATAGATTGTTTTCATGGATAACAAAAATTAAATAAAACTTGACAAAAGGGAGGTGAATATGGCAAATTTAAGGTAACAAGATGGGGATGTAAAATAACTATTTGGGGATGGATAGAAAAAAAAAAAGTAGAGACACAAAGGTATCTTCACCTTTCCTTCTACCTTGAACCCTTCCAGTTCTGAGTAGCACTGGGTTGGGTACTGGATGCTGGTCTCTTCTTCCAGCCTTCTGAAGAAACCCTGACTGTAGGGAGAAAGAAATCAACCAACTTGCATTTATTTATTATGCCAGGCACTGAACTAGGTATTGAGAATATAAATATAATGAAGGAAACAGTCCCTACACTCAAGAAGATTACTTTCTGCCATTGTTTGGAAAGGGCTAGGAATTCCAGATGGAGAGAAGAGGGTGGGTGCTTTAGGCAGTCACATTCCCAGGATACCATTGCCTCCCACCACTTATGGTAGGCCTGGAGTCCAAGTTGTTCCCTCTTGACAGGCAAGTGCTGGAGTGCAGTTGCCCCTTGGGCCTCTTTAGTGCTAGCCCACTATGATCCTATCCCCAGTCTCCCGAAATGGGAGAGGAGGAATGAAGGAAGTTCCCAGGGCAGGACAGGGAAGGGATGCCAAACACTGGACCCTCTCCCTTACAAACTCACCACCTGGGCCACCATCCCATCCCTTTTTTCCACATTTAGTCTCAGCTATTTTCTATATCCTGTCACAGATATATAAATGCTATCACAGTATTTTCCTCTGCCTCATTAGGAGATCATTCATGATGGTGCCGTGGAAAAAATTCTGTCTCTAGGAGGTCAGACAACCTTGAATCAGTAAGGCAGACTTCACTGGTAGAGAATTAGGCTTGGAATCAGATCTAGATTCAAATCCTACTTTAAATACTAGCTGTGTAACCCTGAACAAGTTATTTACTATCTCTGGGCCTCAATTTCTTCTTTTGTAAAATAAGAGTTTCTCAAGATCTGTTTATCATCTCTGATAATCTGATAAGGATGGCTTAGTTGATAAGGAAATAATGGGACAGGGGAGACGATCTTGACTGTTAACTCATAGCTGCTTCTCTGAAGTGCCATTGAGTCACAAATTTATTATATAAGAAATTCAAACTCCCTTTCACCCAAAAGCACAAGGATAGTTTCCCACAGCTACACAGAGCTGTATTTTTAACATAGACAATACAACAGGCTTAGAAGCTTCAAGGTGAAGATAAGAACCAGGCTGGACTTTCAGTTATATTTGTTATAACTAAGCCAAGTCTGAGAATACTTTTCTCAGGGGAAAATGCCCCAGCTAACTAAGGTTTCAGCCTTGGCTGCATTTCTGACCAAAGGGGAGAATGTTAACCATTTGACTGCTGCTTTGCTAGGAACTTAAAGCTTTTCAATAAGGCCACAATGCTTTCCAACAAGAAATCACAAGGATCACAAAAGGGGTCAAAAGAGGACTCTCAAATTTTTATCTATTTGAGACTGTTTCTCTTATTGGCTTCCCACAAGAGTTGTGTTGGATGGGTCCTAAAATCCCTCCCATCTCTAAATGATTGATCCTATGACGGTGAATGCAGAGTCGATTTTCATTTTTATTATATTTTAAGATACTATTTTTACAAAATATAATAATTTTAAAATATATTTTAAATGTATATTTTAAATATAAAGGAATGATTTCAATATGTTATAAAATGTAAATTCTTATGCATTTAACTAAAACATGAGCTAAGAAAAGAATTATTTGATGGAAAATGAAAGCTATCACTGCATAGACTGTCTTAGAATAGGCTCTATTTTCACTACTGCCAATGGAAGGTAGGAGCTTGAGAAGAGAAAGGTGTATTTGGAAAGAAAACAGATGGTTAAAAACAATGATATCTAAGAAAGGAATGTGAATTTCTGGGGCATAGCTAAGGAGGATAGGAATGATGCAATCTTGGCCCAGGACTGAGTGCATCTAATGAGAGCTGGTAAAAATATATTTTACTGGAGATCTGCAATTCTCATTAAGAGGGTCTTAAATGGAAAATGGAAGGGAAGAGAGAACACTGCCCACACATATTCACTGAGCTAGATGTCAGAGGGAGTAGCCAGTAGGAAGAAGAACTTTAGTGGAGAGGAACAGGAGACAGCATTCAAGAAAAATGTACAGAAAAAAAAACTCACAACCTGAGATTTCTATGCCCAAATGCTGAGAGGCTAGATAATAGGCAAACTAAATGGGAAATCTTAATGCAAGAAGGTAAATTTGACCTCCTAGGTATCCCTGAGACATAGTGGAATATGATTCATGAGGATATGGCTACAGACAAAGGAAATTGAAGGTGATGGTTGAAGAGAATTGGAAGTGATGAAGATATTCCTGAAGAAATCCTTAAACTAGAAGGGAAAAGCATTTTGAGGAAAAGCTGGATTCAATGAAGATTAACAAAGATAGCAACAAGGGTAGTTAATGGGAGTTTGGTTGTGTCTAGAAGAAAAAAATATTTTTCAAGCTCCCACTATGTGTCAGGCACTCTTCCTAGCACTTTACAAATAGATGGAGCCTATTATAATCCCATTTTATAGTTGAGGAAACTGAGGCAGATGGGTGAAATGACTTGTCCAGATTCAAACAGCTAATAGTATCTGAGACAAGATTTGAACCTAGGACTTCCTGACTCAAGGTCCAGTGCTCTATTCTAGTAATTTCTAGAAGATGATCAGCAAATAGACAAGCTCAAATTCATTATCTTTGTCTAGCTCAACTTCCTACTTATTAACCAGCATGGAACCTTTGGGATTTGGGGTAAGAAACTGATGTTTATTTTCCTTCAGCATATTTCAGCATTATTAGGAGATCCTCAGTTAAAACTTTAAGACCACTCCTGATAGTTCCTACCCACTCAGTAGCCTGAGCTGTAGGGGCTGCAGAACAGGCCTTGGTAGTCATCCAAATGCTCGTCATTGGTATGGAATTGTTGGAATTGTTGGATGGGTTCAGATAGCATTTATTCTTTCTCCTTCAGACTGGTCAGACCTAGGTTGAATAACAGTGAATTGATGGAGCTGGAGTAGGCTATTCACTGAAATTTCTTTGACTCTGCCTCTTTCTCCTTTTCAATCTCCTCTCCTTCACTGTAGAAGTAAACTCTCAAGGGTGTTCATGAGAAATCAAACCATGATAACCTATATCAGACTATTTACTACCACAGAATCTGGATCACCAAATGTCTGAAAACAACAGTCAAAAATTGTTGAATTGAAAAAAGGGAAAATTTAATTTTAAAAATTAAAATAAATAAATTAAAAAGAAGCATATTCACACACACAAGAAACTATACCATGCATAAAAAGGGCTTCACACAGCAGCATCCACAACACCAGACTCTCCTTTGAATTCCCATGAACTCCTTATTGTTGCAGGAAATGATATAATGTACCTTATATCAGTGTACCTTGGGATGTAGTTCATCTGGGTTTTGTAACCTGGACTCGCCAAGGGCAGCTAAGTCTTCTTGTATTGTTTCTTGGCTAATCTGAAGTTTTTAACTCTTTATTAGCTACTTTTTTCTTGTTCCTTCCTATGTAAACATGAGTTTTCTTGGCAGAGAACACAGAAGAATATAAAAGTTGAGTAGTCCTATCTTTTCTCCATTGTCTATTATCACATCCACCACTCAAAACAATGCATTATATCCAAGGGTATGCTGGCAAATGTTTAACTGAATGGCTAACTGAAAAAGTATATATATATATATATATATATATACATATATATATATAACACACTTTAAGTTTAATCTGCATTATTAGTATTTTCTGTCCCTTTTCTTAAGTTCAGATAATCAACAAAACAAAACAAAAATCCAGCCCAGATTTGTTGTTTGATGATTTCTGATATATAAACCATCAGAGATCATATAGTCATTTTACAGATGGGGAAACTGAGGCTAAAGTGATGTGCCCAAAGTGAGTGAATGGCAGAGTCAAGATTGGAACACAACTAACTCCCAGTTTAGTGCTCTTTTCAGGACATCAAGTTGCTTAGTGTGGACTATGAAATAATTATTCAACTAAATGTTTTGGGGAGACCTTTCTCATATTTCCCACAAGCCACAGTGATTTCCTTTTCTCTGGGAATTGAACAAGCAAATTTACATTGCTGGTGATGTGGTCTTGTAGCTACTCAGTTGTCCTGGGCTGCATCTGCCTGGGTTGGGACTCAAATCATAGATTCATAGGATTTACAACTGGGAAGGTTCTTAAAGATCTAAACTAGTTCGATTCCTTAATTTTTCCAATTGCACTATATATGGGAAAATTGAGGTTAAGTGCTTTTATAAGTGCAAAGGCTGAGACTTGAGCCTAGGTCTTTTGACTCAATCCAGTGACTTTCCACTACATCACCCTGACTTCCTCAGTTGCCCTCCTGGATCTGTGGTGCTGTCTCTCACTTGAGGAAATGGCCACAATGAAGTCCAGATGCAGCGATACCTGAAGGCTGAGGAAGACCTGCAGAAACAGCCGCCCGCGCTTCGTAGCAGCTGCGCAGGGCAGAGGAGGGAGAATGGATTGGGGCTGGAGGTAGGGGGAAGACAGGCGGGCCCTTTTGCCTTGACTTCATTTCCGGGAGGCTGGGAGCAGTATATAAGAGGAGGTGTGAGGAAGCTGCTGCTGCAGAGCTCCGGTTGGAGTGCTCAAAGACTGCAGGCTGACGAAAAAGGCAAAGAGACAGCCTAAGGCGTCGCCATCCCCCCCCCCAATTCTCTGACAGTTTTTTGCCCCCTGCCCCTCTCTTCTGAGAGAGCCAGGCAGGTTTCCTCTCCTCCAGTCGTTCGAGGCAGCTTAAAAATAGCAATAAATTTGTCTTCTTTTCCACCCCACTCCCTCTCGTCAGCTGCCAAAGTCTTTAGAACCTCTAGCACTTTTCACCCCCAGGTCCACAGGTCAATTCCAGGCCGAGTTTGTGATCCAGGACTCACCATGAGCTTTCCCGCCTTCCTCCTCCTGCTGGGCTCGGCTATGCAAGGTAAGCAGTGAGACTGGACTGGAGAAGGCAGGATATGGGGGTAAGGATTGGCGGGGGTGGATGGCAGGATAGAAAGGAGAGGTTCAGCGGTACCCAAGCCGCTCTCCTGCCTAGAACTACTGGGAGCCGGGGCAGGCGGCAGGCGAGGCTGTCTTGCTGTCTTGCAGCCCAGGTCTCTTCAGCACCATGGACAGAGGCAGCGACTCGGGCCACTAAACCCTCCCTCTCGCACTCCCCTTTCCCTTGTCTAAACCGAAGGCTGAGGTTCCGCTTCTAAGGTCCAGGATAAGGGTCTGCTATTGCAAATGAGGCCCTGAGATGGGGCGTCCCTGCTGCCTTCCTGTGCTCTCCACTGGGGTTTACCCCCACTGCACCCCGGGCTCAGAGCCTGATGCTGGTCAAGGTCATTGGCAAAGTTGGGGGAAGGGCTCAGGGAGATTTCAGTTATGCTTCTCTTTTCCTTTCCTTCGCTTCTTCTCTTCCTCATCTCTCTCTCCTACTATATCTCTCTCCCTCTCCATCATCTCTCCCTATATTCTTCTCTTCTCCATCTTTCAATCTGTTTCTTTCTCTTTCTCCATCACCTCTTCCCCATTTCACCCTACCATCACCCTCCTTCCCTGTCTTCCTCCTTTTTCTTGCATCCCTTCCCTTCTCCTTATCATACCCTCTTCTAGCTAAATTGCTGGCTTTGTTTTCCTGGCACTTGCCTTGAGGTCTCCTGAGCCATCTGGGAACCCTCCTATTTGTGCCCAGGAGACCTGCATCAGGGCTGGGAGTTGTCCAAACAGTAGAATGATTGATACTTTTCAGGACAGTTCTACCTTTCTGGCCTGGGGGAAAGGATTGTGAAAACTCCCTTGCCCTAATCTCCCTGAAAATCTACCTTCTGGGGGAAGAGTACAAACATTAGTTGTGGAATTAAGAGTTGTAGCGAAGAATCTCTTACCCCCACCCCCAACCTAGGGTTTGGGAGCCCATTCTGGAACCTGCATCAGGAGAGAAGTGAGCAGCTGGGTTGAGAGATCTCTACTTGGGGTTGTCCCTGCTTCCCAAATAAAAGGGAGATTGTATGTCATAAATCTAGCTCAGGAGGAGTAACCTCTTTTCTTTTCTTTTCCAGTCATTGCACTCCCAGTGAACAGCCCAGCAAATAAAAGTGATACTAAGGTAAGGCACATAAAAGAGCCTCAGTGCACCTCTGGGCATGAAAGCATTAAGTGGGTGCTTGGATCTCTAATAATGGTTATAGTCAACTCATGGTCACAGGGTTAGATAAAGGAAAGCTGAAGACCCCCAAAACGATAACTTCTCACACTCAAATTACTCGGCAAAGGAAAATACTAAAGAGTTCTTTCTCCAGTTTGTTTAACACAACTCTTATTGACCATCTTGTGTGAATCCTTGGCACCTACTGATGTGGATGTGTAGTGAAGCTATATCTGTGCCTGGTTTAGTCTAAACTTGTCACATAGGCAACTGAAATAGTTAAAGGTACAATGCATACAATGCATTTGAACAACTGAAATGATTACATGTGTAGCCTTGTGCTAATTGTATGTACAACTGAATTATTTACATATACAGATGAAGTAATATAATCTAAAATTGAACTAGTGCAAATGTGCAGCTAAAACTAATCACATATTCAATTACACCCATACAATTTGTACAACTGAATTATTTGTGTCCAGCTGAATTCCTTGTATACAACTGGACTAAGATACTTGTGTAATGATGTTAGCACAGGTGGCCAACGGACCCCAAACACCACTTAGTCCATTTGTACACCTATTCTATACATGCTTTAGTTGCTTGTTCCTCTCTGGATATTAACATTCCTTTCAGGATTTCTATTCTACTTGAAAAAAGGACTGGAGAGAGGAAAATGATTTTTCTTGAATAAATATTCTGTGTTCATAAAAAGATGGGTTTACAGCTAGAAAGAAACTTGGAGGTCATCTAGTCTATCCATTCCCCATTTAAACCTATGATTAAACTGAAACTCAGAGAGGTTAAGAGGCTCAAGATTAAAGAGGGAGCAAATGACAGAGCTTGAACCCACATCTTCTGACCCCAAATTCAATACTATTCCACTGTGCCATGGAAACAGACCTTGTGAAATTAACTGCAAATGGTCCCTGCTCTCAGCCTACTTCTCACTCTGGTCTCTGGAAAGCTCCATTAGGGATCTAGCCTGCTATGGCTCCATCTCCTTCACTTCCTAAAGTGGGAAGTGATAAGTACTCAGACCATTAATCTTGCTACTTCTTTGAGTAAAACCCAGACTTGGGTTATAGGACATTTGTGTCACTTTGTAGATGTTGGTCTCAAAGTCCCATTTTACTAAGAGATACAATTTCAGTGGAAGTAAGGTATTTCAGACAGACTGATTTCAGGAAACACATTGAAGTGCATTTCCCTCATAATGTTTTGGAGCAGCCTGCAATACACACTTACATACATGGTTATGAGTCAGGATCAAATCAGAATTGGGTTTCCAAACTTCATCTCATTTCAAGCTTCACTTTAGATCAATATAAATCTCCATTAGTTGTTTTTTCCCCCATTTAGTTGCTTTACAAAATACTCCATTAGGGAGCCAATAATAATAGTTGACATTTATAATGGTACTTTAGAGGTACAAAATACTTGACACACAGCAGCTCATTTGATCTTTACAAATACTGTGAAGCAGGTAGTGTAAATACAGCTATCCTCATCTTATACATGGGCAAACTGAAAGGTTACCTGGCTAATTAAGAGCAGAACTGAAAATTGACCCCACATCTTCTGACTATAGGTCTAGTGTCTTTTCAACATATCATCACTCAGGAAAAGGCAAAGATCACTGGCTCCAAGTATCCGAAAGATTTCTAGGTCATTGTTCTTATAAACTGCCTTATAGCTCCTGCTTTGACTTACTTTGGATTCCTTGATTTTCAGTCGACTAATTTATACCTTCCCCATTGGCTACCCATTCTTCCCCAGAGCTCTTAATCATAGAAATATAGATGCTTAGAATGTCAGAGTGGGATAATTAATGCCTTAGAACATAGAATGTTAGCAATCCTTATCCTGAGGTGCACAATGTATTTCAGGTTTATGAACTTGGTTTGGAATACAGTATATCTATCTATATCTATCTATCTATCTATCTATCTATCTATCTATCTATCTATCTATCTATCTATCTATCTATCTAGTAAGTGAATACAGTACATACTGTATTCACTTCTCACTGAAATTTACAGTTTTTAAAAACATTATTCTGAGAATAATTTCATAGGTTTCACCAGACTGCCAAAGTGAATTTAAAACCCTGCTTGAGAGAAAAAATTTTTACGGATGAGAAACCCCATTTCCAAAAGGCAAAAGAATTTGGCTGAGGGCAGAGAATTAGTAACAGAAGTGAGACTAGAACACAGGTGCCCTGACTCACAGCACGGTGCCCCTTCCATCCTTTCCTCACTACCTGTCTTTTTATAACAAATTATTTTTTTCAGAAACAGTTGTTATCATCAACTAATATTTAATAGGTGTCCATGGTCTAGCTAGCACTTACAATGCAAAATAACTCAACGAAAGGCAGATCTTGCTTTCAGAGAGCTCCATAAAAGAGGACACTCAGGACCTCCTTTGACAATCACTTCCTGGAAAACAGAGCAGAGGTCCTATAGCCAGCTGAGCTAAGCAGTCAGTAACAGCTCCCTAGGCATCCATTGTGTGCGGGACATTGGGACATGTTCCTAGATGTCCTCATAGGCTCATCAGGCCCTGGCTATGTGACAATACTATGTTGAAGGTTGAAAAATACTGTATTGAAGGTTACAAAATTTGCTCATTGGCTCCCCCAGTCAATGTGATCATTGGCTTCTTTGCCTGGTTGTCTTGGCATAATGCAGATGTAGCCTTGTGTCCCTTTAGTCTCTCCTCTTCTCATTGCTGCTGTTTACAGAAGAGAGGCACCTCCTGCTCCCCTATTTAACAGATGCTCTGGATACTGGAATGTCAGAGTAAATCGCAGGGGATAGCTAACTTACCTTTCAGGTCTGGCCCCCGACCTATGATATACCTAGAGATCCTGAATGGATGGTTTTATAGGAATAACAAATCCAGCTCCTATTTCTATAGCATTGCATGGATCATAGGATTACAGCTATAGAGCCTGAAGGGACCTCAGAGGCCATCTAGTTCAAGCTCCACTGTCTCATTTCACAAATAAGGAAACTGAGGCTGAGAGAGGCTAAGTGATTCCCCTAAGGTCACACTGGTAGTAAGTATCAGAGGTAGTATTTGAAGCCATGTCCTATGACTCTAGAGCCAGTCACTGTAGCAGAGGGGGATAAGCATTTTCTAGCACCTACTATGTACCAGGTAATGTGCCAAGAGCTTTACAAATATTATCTCAAATGATCCTCACAATAACTCATTGAAGTAGGTACTTTTACTATTTTACAATTAAGGAAACTAAGGCAAACAGAGCTTAAGTGACTTGTCCACGGTCCCACAGTTAGTAAGTATCTGCATTCAAATTTAAACTCAGCTTTTCTTGACTCCAGGCCTGGTGTTCTATCCACTGTCCTACCTAGCTACCACAAAGTGAATTCTTCTCAACTACCCTATGAGGCTGAAAGTACAAGTAGTGTTACCTCCCTGTTATTGATGAAGGAACTGATGTATTGCAAGATTGACTAATTTGCTTAAGTTGCACAGTTAGTGTAAGAGCTGGGAAGGGGTCAAAGCCAGGAGTTCTGAGTCCCAAGTTCAGTAAAGTATCATCATGGAGGGGCAGCTGGGTAGCTCAGTGGATTGAGAGCAGGGCCTGGAGACGGGAGGTCCTAGGTTCAAATCTGGCCTCAGACATTTCCCAGCTGTGTGACCCTGGGCAAGTCACTTGACCCCCATTGCCCACCCTTACCACTCTTCCACCAAGGAGCCAATGCACAGAAGTTAAGGGTTTAAAAAAAAACTAAAAATAAAATTAATAAAAAAAATATCATCATGGTCACCATCATCATTAAAATAAATAACTAGCATTTATATGGCACTAGGAGGCTTGCAAAGCACTTTAAAAATATCTCATTTTATCCCCACAATAACCTGGGGAAGTAGGTGCTATCATCACCTCTATTTTACAGATGAAGAAGTAGAAAGAAGGTAAATGACTTTTTGAGCTGATTCAGACTGGAGGCCTCTGCCTCCAGAGCCAGTCCTCATTCCACTCCTCTATACTACCTCTCAAATACCATGATGTCTCTTAGGTTCATTTATTTTGATGGGAATTGAACCTATTAACATTGGTGGCCCCCTTTAGCTCAGAGAGAATCTGGGAATCGGAGACAATTTGGAAACAACTGGGAGAGATTTTATAGATCATCTAGTCTTGTTCTCTCATTTTACAGAGTAGGAAATTGAGGTTCTTTGAACTGAAATGACTTGACTAGAACCTCATAATCAGTAGATAGCAGAGCTAGGACTTGAAGTCAGGTCTTTTGGCTCTTGGTTCTCTGTTCTTTCCATTACCTCTTCCTGTCACCATGTTCCAGTGTAGGATACACACAGAGGTTCTTCATGGTTCCCCATATACTTGAGCTTTTACTCTTTTTGCAGTCTGGCAGAACTGAATGAATCTGTTATTATTTCCCAGGGTTTTGTCTTAAAGAGGGGGTGAGTATTTACTAACTCTCTAGTTCATTTTAATGAGCAGGTGAGAATTTCTTTTTTCCCTATTTTTGTCTTATTTGTTCGTTGCATTAAAATTCCCAAGTATCTCCCTCCTCCCCACACTAGAGAAGGCATCATTTGACAAAAAGATATATGCATATATCAAACTATGTCTTGCTCGTTTCTATTGATCAATTCTTTCTCTGGGTGGACACACACAAGTCAATTCAAATAATATTTCTGTTGCCACATATAATGTTCTCATAGTTCTGCTCATTTCACTCTCCATAATTTCATGTAGGTCTTTCCATGTTGTTTCTTTTAATTAACCTGCTCGTCATTTCTTATAGCACCGTGGTATTCCATCATGATCATATACCACAACTTATTTAGCCATTCCCTCAAAGACAGTCAATCCTCTGTTTCTAACTTTGTTGGAAGTCCCCAACCCAGCATTGTCCAAAAATTGTTCTTAAAATTGTCTCATTTGTACACCCAGCATATGAATCTAAATCCAAACATATTATCTGAATAGCACCGTCAGTGACTCATGACTGACCTGAAAAATGACTGACAGCAGAGAATGCGAATTAGTTTTCTCTCCCAGGAAGAATCAGAATCAGAATCACAACTTCTCCAAGCTGGAAAGGAATGCCAAATTCCAATGCCATTTACAACATCCTCAATGAGGGGTCATTAGTCTTGGCTTGAGTCCTTTGATCATGGGGGATACATTATCTTATAAAGCAGCCAGCTCCACTTTGAGACAGCTCAAATTATTTGGAGGTTCTGCCTCATGGTAACCTGAAAAGGGTTTGTCCTTTGCTCTTAGTCTCCTTCTAATAGAGAATTTTGAAGAAGGTAAAGAATTTTCCAAGTACCCAAATCCATCTTCCATTTTTATTTGGTCTGTTTACTCAGCACCCAGCTGCTCAGATTGGATTTCTTTTTTGGAATTGGGCCAGCCTCCATAGCGGAGCCTCAGCACTTTGCATTTAGTTATACTGCAAAACACCAGAGCATTTGGAGTTGGAGGTTTGGATTCCAGTTTTGTCTTTTAGTGTGTGTAATTGGGCAAATCACTTAACCTCACTAGAATTGATTCCTCATCTGTAATAACCAAAAAAAAAAAAAGACAGCTAGCTTTTATATAGGATGTTAATGTTTGCAAAGAGCCCCATAAATATTATCTCATTTGGTCCTAACAATAGCCATAGGAGGTAGGTGCTATTATCATCTCCATTTTATAGATGGGGAAACTGAGGCAAAAAGTTACATGGCTTGCCCAGGATCCTACAGCTAATAAGTGTCTGAGGCTAGATTTGAGTCCAGGTCTTCCTGATAGTACTCTATCCACTTGTACCACCTAGTTTCCTCGTACTAATGTCTCATTTATTCCCCACAATAACCCTGCTGTGAAGTGGGTTCTATTATTATGCCCTTTTTACAGAAGAGGAAACTGAAGCTGATGGAGGTGAAGTGATTTGTCTAGGGACACATAGCTAATAAGTGCCAGAGGCAGGATTCAACTTGGGTCTTCTTGGCTCCAAGTATGGTGTACTATATACCCATATACAATCTAGCTTCCTATAAATAAGTCAAAGAAATCCTTCCTAGAATTTCCACTCATTGACCTTTTGTAGTAACAGAAAAACCTACTTTTTCTTCTACCCAATCACCCTTCAGCTTTGGAAGGCAGCAATCTTGTCTCCCTCTCATCACCCTCCACTTTTTCAGGCTAAGTATACACAGTTTCTGAAACTGTGAATATGTTATTTTATAAACAGAACCAAACAAAACTGAGAAGGACCCATGGCCCTTTCACAGATTCTAGAATCACTCTGACAGTTGGAGAAAAGAAAGTAAATGCTGATTAGCTATGAAGTATAAATCTGTGACTAAGCCAAAATGAAATCTTTCTCTAAGTCTTTGCGTGACTTGGATCTCCAGACATATCTATCCCCAAAATAGTGGCATGGTTTCTTCTACTACATCATGGCCAGGGACAGTTTTTAATCTCTCTTTTTCTTTCTCTTTCTCTCTCTCTTTCTCTCTGTCTCTGTCTCTGTCTCTGTCTGTCTGTCTGTCTCTCTCTCTCTCTCTGTCTCTGTCTGTCTCTGTCTCTGTCTCTGTCTCTGTCTCTGTCTCTGTCTCTCTCTCTCTCTCTCTCTCTCTCTCTCTCTCTCGCCCAACCCTTCCTCCTTCCTTCTCTCTCCCCACCCAGGTGATGAGGTGTATTGTTGAAGTCATCTCTGACACCCTCTCCAAACCAAGCCCACTGCCCATCAGTGAGGACTGCTTTGAGACACTTCGAGGAGGTATCTCTACTGTCTGGTTGGAGGTGGAATGGGGTGGATGGGAGTGGGGGGAGAGACAAATTCTGGATTTGGATTTTGACAAAAACTGTTTCTGGGGGCAGCTGGGTAGCTCAGTGGATTGAGAGTCAGGCCTGGAGATGGGAGGTCCTGGGAGATGGGAGGCCTCAGACACTTCCTAGCTGTGTGACCCTGGGCAAGTCACTTGACCCCCATTGCCTACCCTTACCACTCTTCTGCCTTGGAACCAATATACAGTATTGATTCCAAGATGGAAGGTAAGAGTTTTATTTTTTTTAAAAATTGTTCCTGCTTTGAAGATCTTGAACCTCTGAGTGGGTGTTTGCCCAAGGCTAATTGTGCACTTACAAGGTATTTATGAATGGATGGATGAATGAACTTTGTGTCAGATCTCTTTGGTAAGCTCACAATAAAATCTAGGAGCCTGGGATGGTTCTGAATGTAATCTAAAACAACATCTGACTGGGCCCTGCTGTTGAATGTTGTGGGCAGATGATCATATGGAGGGAATTCTTACTCAGCTGGTTGCTGGAAGCCATCCATGACAATGATTTGTTGTTGCAGATGAAAGGATCATTTCAATTCTCCGCCATCAAAACTTGCTGAAAGAGCTCCAAGAACTCGCCATCCAAGGTATTTTACAGCTATTTCATATATAATGGAGGACAATCCCTGTGGTGGGGAGAAATTAATTCTATATATGTATAAGAGTTTGGCTTGTCCTGTTTCTAAGCAAAGCAGGAATCCAGGGAGCCTTATATTTCTCGTGTATGATTATTACCTTTGAATCAGAGAAAACTAGAGCTAGAAGGGATCTTTAGAAGATAGACTATTAGAATAAAGAACCACAGAATGTTAGAAAATGGAATTTAGGGGGCAGCTGAGTGGCTCAGTGGCTAGAGATGAAAGGTCCTGGGTTCAAATATGGCCTTAGACACTTCCTAGCTGTGTGACCCTGGGCAAGTCACTTAACCCCCATTGCCTAGCCCTTACCACCCAGTATTGATATACTGCATAGTATTTTATAGATATATAGAGATAGATAGATAGATAGATATAGATATACACAGTATTGATTACATACATAATATATATTGAGATTATATAATATATTGATATATATTAATTATATATTGACCTACGCATTATTGATTCTAAGATGGAAGATAAGGGTTTTAAAAATGGAATTTAGAGTGTCAGAACAGGAAGGCTGCATATAACATGGAAAGTTAGAGCTACAAGAAATCTTGGCACACAGACTTAGAA
The DNA here is from genome assembly GCF_016433145.1 of Gracilinanus agilis. NCBI lineage: Eukaryota > Metazoa > Chordata > Mammalia > Didelphimorphia > Didelphidae > Gracilinanus > Gracilinanus agilis. Next base: position 507,701,678 of record NC_058131.1, on the reverse strand, counting down.
CGCAAAGGCGTGGAATGTTGGAGTTTAAAAAATCTTTTAAATTATCTGCTCAACCGTTCATTTGGTAGAGGAAGAAACTGAGGCCAAAATATTAGAAATTACCTACCCAAGGTCACATATTATTGGCAGAGCTGAGGCAAGAACTCAAGTCATAAGACCATATTGGATCCTATGGAGCTGGGTGGGAATAGCAGAGGCTGTCTAGTGCAATTCTCTTATTTTATAGATGAGGCAACGGAGGCCCAAAGAAGTTAAGTGGTTTGCTCAGTCACAAAACTAGTAAATGTGGGAAATCAAATTTAAGCTCAGGTCTTCCTGACCCCAAGTCCTGTACTCTATACATTATGCCAGGTCACTCTCTAGGATCTCAGTCTAGTTCTGCGATTATATCACCTCTGTCATTCCAGAAGTACATTCAGTTTAATTGTGGGGAACTTAAAGCACAAAGAGTTTTCCTTCCCTTATTATCCACAAATTAAACTGCAGTCAGAAGGCTCCCTGTGACCTCACTTTCCTTGCCACCCCAGATCTTACTATGAGGAAGTCTTACTTACTATGAGAACAAGCCAGGTTCCCACTCAGGGAAGGTTTCTCCGTGCTAGGACAATGATTTATATAACAGTGTTCTCGAAATAATTTCTCTTTCCCAGGGTTTCTCATGGTTCCCTGAGTGCATACTTAAGTTTTCACTCTTTGAAGTCTGGCAGAACCGAATTAATCTGTTACTATTTCCCAGGGTTTTGTCTAGGGGTGAGAAGTTTAGTAGTTCCTCTAGTCCATCTTTTTCTTTTTTTAAAACCCTTACTTTCGGTCTTAGAATTGATACTGTGTATTCATTCCAAGTTAGAAAAGAAAAAAAAAAAGCTAGGCAATTGGGATGAAGTGACTTGCCCAGGGTCACACAGCTAGGAAGTGTCAGGTCATATTTAAACGTAGGACGTCCCATCTCTAGGTTCTCTATCCACTGAGTCACCAGCTGCCCCTTTAGCCCATCTGAATGAGCAAGTGAGAACCTATCAGAGTGGTTCTTTGCTTCTGACTTTGTTGGAAGTCCCCAGCTCAGCCCAAAGACCATTCTGAAAGCTGATAATTTGGAGAGCCAGCACAGGAATACCAGAGAGTTATCTGAATCGTATCATCAGACACTCATGTGACTGCAAAATGACTGACAGTTGAGAATACAAATTAGTTTCCTCTTCCATAAGAAGTAGAATCAGAATCACAGCCTCTCTAAGCTGGAAAGTGGTTTCCCCAAAGTCACACAGTTTAGCAGGTCAATATTTAAACTCAAAGTCTTCTGTGCACTCTCCCATATGGCCTTTCTTTGAATTTGCCAACAGTGTCTAAGATATAAAGCAGAAGGAAGAATTATTCCATAGGCAGTAAGATTTCATTTCCGTCCATCCGTTCATCCATTTGTTCTTTCAACAAGTATTTATTTAGCATTGTAAGGCTTGCAATACACAAATCTGAAAACAGGCCCATCACTCTCAAGAAGTTTCCTTATTTTTGGAAGCAGGGAGAAGATTATTGCCTTCACTCATCTAAATGGCTATCATGTTCCTTGCCAAGAAACAACATAGACATAGATTAGTAAAAAAAAAATGTGCAAAGTACATTTACAGTACATTCCACTAGGATGGGGGGCAGGATAGAACTCATCAAGAAAGTGACACTTGAGTGGAGCCTTTCTGAGAGATTGATAATGGACACTGAAGCTTCTGGCCCATGCATGACACAGCCAGAAAGACTTTCATTTCCTGCTAGTGTTGTTCAGTCGTTTCAGTTGTGTCCAACTCTTCATGACCCCATTTGGGTTTTTCTGGACAAAGATACTGGAGTTGATTTGCAATTTCTTTCTCTGGCTCATTTTACAGATGAGAAAGCTGAGGCAAATGGGGTTATGTGACTTGTCCAGGGTCACAGAGTTGGGTCTGAGTGTTGGATTTGAACTCAGATCTTCCTGAGTCTAGGCCTGGCACTCTATCCACTGTGCTACCTAGCTGCCCAGTTTGGTAGTAGATCCATTCTGAAGGCTCATCCTTTCTTGAGATTCTCTCATAGGTCCATCCTGGAGGCTCATCCTATCTTGAGTCACTCTCATGGGTCCATTCTGGAGGCTCATCCTATCTTGAGACTCTCATAGGTCCACTCTGGAGGTTCATCCCACCTTGGGAATACCATTTTCTGTCTTGATCCAAATATAGGTCTCCATTAAATAAAAGGTTTCAAGGGGGATTTGCTTACCAATAAGTTATACATGACACTCCCAACACACCTAGAAGTTGTGGTTCTTCTTGCTAGGGTCTACGGTGTTAGGTGTTCCATAGAAGGTCCTCTTCTGTTCCACATATCCTATATGTTCCCCACCCTCTAATAGCAGAGGTGTCAAACACAAGCATATGACACCACAACACTTCAAAGGGCTGCTAGAATCAGATTAAAATGTAATTGGAAAATATTTAAACAAATAAACAAAAAGACAGTAGAACAGAGATAACATTACAATGAACAACCAAGTCAATGTGTGGCCTTCAGGGATCCTTATGTACAGATCTGTGTCCCCCATTTCTATTTTAATCAAACATTATAGTTTTATAGGCAGCTAACTAGGTGTGAGAATACTAGACTTGGAGTTGAGACAATCTGAATTGGAATCTTGCCTCAGACTATTGGCCTTGTTGACTCCAGGCAAGTCATTAATATCTCCTACCCCACTTTCCTCATCTGTAAAATAGAGATAAAATAGAGATAACAGTAGAACCTCATACAGTAGACATTTGGACCATATGAGATAATGGATATAAAGTTCTTTGCAAACTTGACAGCTCTATAGAAATCTCTATTATTCCTATTATTGTTATTATCTCACCTTTCTGACATCATTGAGGAAGAGCTTACCAAATGAGGTCTCTGGGAATAAATTTGTTTTTAGTGGAGACACTGGCACTACAGGACAATTTATTTCCACAGTTATAGTGCTGGCAGATATCCTGTCTCCTAAAGACAGAAGCCACTTTCAATATGACCATTTACCTACCAAGAGATAACTTACCAATGGAGTATTGTTATTTTATTTTAAACCCTTACCTTCCATCTTAGAATCAATACTGTGGATTGGTTCCAAGGCAGAAGAGCGGTAAGGGCTAGGCAATGAAGGTTAAGTGACTTGCCCAGGGTCACACAGCTAGGAAGTGTCTTAGGCTAGATTTGAACCCAGGGCCTCCCATCTCTAGGCCTGGCTCTCAATCCACTGAGCCACTTAGCTACTCTCCATCCACACCTTCTTTTAAAAGGGGTAGCCTTCTATCCTCAGTGTAGCTTCTAGCTTAGAACAGATGTAACTTGGATCACTATTCTTTTTTTTTTCTTTAGATTTAAATATTTTATTTTTTTAGAAAAATTTTCCATGGTTACATAATTCATGTTTTTACTTTCCCCTTCACCTCCCCCCATGTCCAATGCACATTTCCACTGGTTGTTTTTTTTTTAAACCCTTAACTTCTGCATATTGGCTCGTAGGTGGAAGAGTGGTAAGGGTGGGCAATGGGGGTCAAGTGACTTGTCCAGGGTCACACAGCTGGGAAGTGTCTGAGGCCAGATTTGAACCTAGGACCTCCCTTCTCTAGGCCTCAATCCACTGAGCTACCCAGCTGCCCCCTCCACTGGTTTTAACATGTGTCATCAATCAAGATTGGATCACTGTTCTGATCATAGAATTTAGAGTTAAAAGGGATATTGTTCAGCTATTTTTCAGTTATGTCTGACTCTTTATGACTCCATTTAGAGTTTTCATGCCAAAGATATTGGAGTGACTTGTCATTTCCTTCTCCAGATCATTTTATAGATATGGAAACTGAGGCAGAGTTAAGTGGCTTGCCCAAGGTCACCCAGTTAGTGTCTGAGGTCAGATTTGAACTCAGGGTGAGTCATCTTCCTGATTTCAGGCCCTGCCCTCTCTCCACTGTGCCACCTAGCTGTCCATAAGGAATATTATGCATGATTTATTACAGTCGTCTCATTTCACAGAAGGGGAAGCTCAAGCTGAGAGAGGTGAAGTGACTTGTCCAAAGTCACACAATAAGTAGCAGAAATTTGACTTGAATTGATGTCCTCAAACGCCAGACCCTATGTTCTTTCCAGTACGCTTATAGGCCTGCCCTTTTGTAAAGTTCTAAAATTCCCCTTTCTGGAGAGCTCAAGTGTGAGCAAGGATTTGCCTGGGATGTGGGGCCTGGGTGGTCATTTGGGAGACCCTTCACTTCTGCCCTTGGGCTCTGAATGAAAGGAGTACCTGCCCAAGTCCATCCTCTGCCCTGAAGGTAGATTCTCTTCTAGCTTCCAACATACTATGCTTTATGTGGTTTTGGGTTTTTTTTTAAACCCTCACCTTCCATCTTAGAATCAATACTATGTATTAGTTCCAAGGTGGAAGAATGGTTATGGGGATTAAGTGACTTGCCCAGGAAGTGTCTGAGGTCATATTTGAATCCAGGATCTCCTGTCTCCAGGCCTGGTTCTCCATGCACTGGGTCGCCCCACTGCCCCACTCTTTATGTGCTTCTTGAGTAGAGGAGGGATGTGGTCCTGCCTAACACTAATTTGGCCCATCTGTTGGGGAATGGCTGAACAAGCTGTATCTAGATTCTAAGGGGGCCTTTGTGTTCTAATGTTTTTTATGCTAACATTCTATATTCTCAGGTCCTTTTCATCTCTAGTATCCTTTGTAAGTCCTAACATTCCTTCCAGAGCTAACATGTTCCAAAGTTTCCTCTAGTTCCAACGTCCTGTGGTTCCATGCAGTGTTTAGAACAAGCTCTCTCTGACTCTTTGATCCTCAGATGGAAGTGGATGATGTATCTTGGGCTTCCCACCTAGAGATGCCTTGTTCCTAGTGTGTCCTTGCCTTGGACTCTCTTCCTGCCTAGCCCCCCAAATGCTGGCACAGCAGGAGCTGATTAAAGTCCTAGGAGGGTTCTCTGCTCCTTCCTGTGTAGCTTCCAGGAGAACATGAGTGTTATGACCCTTCCTAAAGAGGCTCCCCAACTCTCCATCCCCCTTTGCTGATGCCTCTGACTTTGGCATTGCTCTTTGAGAATCAGAGGTTTTCTGAGTTTCTTATTATCTCCTTGTCTGGGGTCTCATTTCTGGTTCAATGGACTTCATATCATGGCCTTCTCTTCTCTTTAAGACTCTTCCCATGCCCCTTTCTTAGCTCCCTCCCAACCATGGGAACTGGTTTTCCCTACTTAGAAGAATGGCAGGTCATAATGGGTGAAAAATAGCCCTGAATTAGGTGTCAGCAAGCCTGGGGTCTAATTCTAACATCATAGAATCCAAAAATCTCAGAGCAAAGGGCATGTTTTGGGCCCCAAGTCTGTTAGTAGTTTTGTGACCTCATGTATTCAACAAGCATTTATTGAGCAGACGCTGTGTGCTAAGCACTTAGGATAAATGACAAAGTCAAAATAATCTCTTCCTTCAAAGAACTTACAGTCTGGCGAACTCAAACAATATGTGTCCAGGACAAGGAATAACTAAGTATATACATAGTAATTTCAGAGAGGAGGGTCCTGGAAAGAAGATCAGGGTAGGCTTCCTGTAGGAAATGGTCTTTGAAATCAGGGATTCTAAGACACAGAAGAGGGGAGGGAGCACCTTCTAGGCACTAAGGACGTCTTATGCAAAGGCATGGAGACGATATTCTGTTGGGGAAATATCGAGTGAGCCAGTTTGGCTAAAATAGAGGACATGAAGAGGATTGATGCATACTAATCCCAGAGCCAGGTTGTGAAGATATGTTAATGCCAAACAGAAGCATTTTGTCCTAATGGCAGAAGAATATGTCCAGGTCTGGACTTCAAGAATATTAACTTTGTCTATCAACTGGCGAATGGCTAAACAAGTTGTGGTATGTGATTGTGATTTAACACTATTGTGCTATAAGAGAAGATGAACAAGATGGTTTCAGAAAAACTTGGGAAGACTTACCTGAACTGATGCAAAGTGAACAGTAAGAGCTATATTGTACCATGCCCAATTCTAAGTGACTTAGCTATTCTCAGAAATTCAATAATACAAGAAAAATGCAGAGCATGGCATACTTTTTTTACTTTATTTATCTCGCAACATAGCTCATATGGAATTGTTTTGCATGAGTTCACATCTATAATTGATATCACATTTCTTGCCTTCTCAATGGGTAAGGGAGAGGTGAGTGGGAGGGAGAGAATTCAGAACTCAATTTTCTTTTAATGAATGTTAGAGATTTTTAAAAAGAACATTAACTCAATAGCTGTGGGGAAAATGAGGAGGGAGGGGAAGGGAGACAGGAGGCAGACAGGAAAATAATGAAGTTATTGCAATAGGATCTAGAGCTGAATTTAGATTTAGGGCTGAAAGAGACCTTGCAGGTCCAAATTCTTTATTTGTAGAGGAGAAAACTAAGATCCAGAGAAACTAACTTGCTTCATGTCAAAGGAGTACTGATAAACCTGGGATTAGAATCCAGATCCTCCCTGGGGAATATGGAAATATGGATTGCATGAGAGCACTGGCATAATCTATAATAGCCTATTTATCACCTCAGGGAGGGAAGGAATCTGAATCACAAAATGCTAGAAAACCAAAAATCATTTCTCTATGTAATTGGAAAAAATAAAATTCAATTTAAAAAACACCTGAGGTTTAAGAATAATAATAAAAAAAAAAAGAATACAGCTCCTCTGACTCTAAATCCAACACTCTTTCCCCATTTTATTACCTTATATAATCCCTATGACGTGATTGGACAGGGAATCTTTGGGTCTGTTTTACAGATGAGAAAACTGAAGTTCTTGCTTTTTTCTCCATCTCAAATATTTGAAAGGCTGAAACCTTGTTCTTTTAAGGAGCTGATTTTTCTTTCTCTCTTTCCCCAACGCAGGTGCCAGTGAGAGAGCCCAGCAGCAAAAGAAAGACCGAGGCTTTGAAGAGGAACTTTCTGAAGTCCTTGGGAACCAGCGGGAGGAGGAGACCACGGGGAAGGGTCAGTACCAGACCAACTGCATTGGCCGGAACGCGCCAGAATGGGGACAAACGCAGATGTTCTGGCCGACCTCCTCTTTCTGAGCAGCGTCTCTGGTGCGCTGAGTCAGCCTTCTGGCCCAGGGGACAGAGGTGGCCGTGGGGACTTGGCTGGGATTTGGGCCTTGATGAGTCAGCAAGGACTGAGCCGAACAGTTTCCAAGCTCCCCAGTGAATAGGGATCATCTTTCCAGACACTAGAGAGTTTTTCAGGGTCAAAGAGCTTACTTATGAGGCCTAATCCGGGGCAGGGACAGCCCTCTGTTAGGCCTTTGCCATTTTCTCAGGCTTGGCCAAAAATGCACTTTGTCTATGCACTTTAAATCTTAATTTACTCTCTCCAAACTCCTCTTTAGGTCCCTACAGGGAAGTGGGCGGTTGTCTGCTCCAGCTCAGCTAGAAAGAACCTTGCATTTACCCCATGGTGAAATCAGGGCTGGAAGAGACCACTTGGGTCTTGCCAAATCTCATCTCACACAACTATTTAGGGGTGGGATCAGGGCCAAAATCCTTTTCCTAGCTCCTTCTCATAATATCTCTCTGGCTGAAGTCATATTTTTAATTGATAATAATACCTTACATTTGCCAAACAAAAGCATCTGTCTTTTATCCTAATGGAAATAGGGAGCCACTGGGGGTTCTTGAATAGAGGAGTGAAAGGGGCAGGACTGGTCTTTAAAAACATGAACTTTGACCATCATTTGGGGAACAGGTGAGGATCCAAGCCTATGGTTTTATTGGTGTAGGGAACTACGTAATCCAACCTTCTCATTTTACGGAGGAATTATCTGAAGCTCAATGAAATTAAGGGGCATGCTTATGTGGCCTTGGACAAGTCACTCGCGTCCTCTGCGCCTCAGTTACCTTATTTGTAAAATGAGAGACTTGGGCTAATTGACCTCAGAGGTCCCTTCCAGCTCTCGATCTACAATCGTGGTAAAGAAATCCCTCTAATAAATGCCAAACAATAACAACTCTGTAGCTGAGAAGATGCTGACATGACTTGTCCAGGATGGCAGTGAGGAGGGGTCAAGGCAGGTCTTCAACAAAGGCCAGTTCTTTATCAACTTGCTGCCTCCACTTGGAAAGACATTGCCAAGAACCTTACGGACATTATCTCATTAGACCCTCGGGACAACCATGGCAAGGCCTAGGTCAAAATGGCTCTACTTTGCTTGGACATGGGAGTTCATCTCTATAGGCCTCAGTTTCCCCCATGTAAAATGGCAGACAGGGTTGGAGTAAATGGTCTCTACATTTCCTTCGAGCTCTTTGATCCTTTTAATGATGTCCTGTGAGGAAAGGTGGCATAGGCTTTCCAAGGAAGCCTTGCAGGAACGCTCTCTTTGGAAAGGAAATGTTTCCAAGCCATATCAGTGGAAGGAAGAACTTCTCTAGCAATTAGATTAACCAAAAGTGGAATGGACTGCCTTGAAAGGCTGGAGGTCTTAAGAGGAGGCTGGGCAGCAACTTACTTAAGATTTGCTTTAGTTACCAGGTGGACTAGATTAGCTTCTGAAGTGTCTTCCAATACTAGGATCCTATGACTTTATAATTTTAATGAAGAACTTTTAATTAGGTGCTTTCACTAATCAATCCCCCTCCCAACGAGACTCAAGACAAACTCTTTGTTGTTGCCAGCTTTTGGTGACACCATTGTGGCATTTTCTTAGCAAAGACACTGGAGTGGCACCATTTCCTTCTTTTACAGATGAGGAAACTGAGTCGAGGAGAGATAAGTGACTTGCCCAGGGTCACAGAGATAGTGTCCGAGGCCAGATTTGAACTCAGGAAGAGGATCTTCCTGTCTCCAAGCCCCGTTCTCTATCCACTGCACCACCTAGCTGCCCCTCAAGACAAACTAGTCAAATCAAATGCCACTGACCAAAGAACAGTCATATGAAGTTGTGAATATTGTCCCCAATACATAAGGTTAAGTGACTTGGTTCAAGACAGGTGACATTTCAACAAAGGGATTAGGCAGCTAGGTCATGAAGTGGATAATTGGATGGCCCTGGAATTAGGAAGAATTGAATTCAAATCCAGCCTCAGATAACACCTGTGGGACATGGGGCAAGTCACTTAACCTGTCTGTCTCAGTTTCCTCTTCTGTAAATTGGGAAAAATAACAGCTCCTACCTCTCCAAGGTTGATGTGAAGATGACATATTTGTAACATACTTTGCCAACTTGAAAATGCTATGTAAATTCTATTATTATTAATTGAGCCAAAGTTTTCTGGTCTCTAGGTCAGGCTTCTTTCTGCCAGTCAATGCTATCTAAGATGCAGTCCATTATATCATCTAATGGTTTAAGTGAGGGATTTAATAATAATGGCTTGGTTTTAATTCATATGTAAATAAGGGATTTGCCCATTTAAGTTTGTGGAAGACACCCTCAACTATAAGGCAGATTATGTAACCCCTCTATTATACTGAATAAATCCCAGGAAATTTACTGAAGTTCTTGGGAAGAGAAGCGACTGGCTAGCGTCATAAAGCTAGTGTCAATGGTAGGATCAGCTCTTCTAGACTACGAGTCCAGCCCATTATCCACTACAACAGGCTGTCCATTTTTAATCCATGCAGAATGAACCATGTCACAATTCTCTTTGTAATTCAGAAAGGCGCCGTAGTGGTAGTGTGAGATGACTCAGGTAAGGCTGCAAAGGTTAGGCTAGGCATTAGTGCTCGGACCAGGAGCCAGACAGAGGGTATAAACTGCGATAATCTGAGAGCGGGGTCTCTGGCTTCTCTAAATCCTGTACTGACCCTGAGCTGCTTCGTAAATGGGGAGGGAATGAATGACACGCAGGAAGACGGGTCTGACTCCCTGAAGCAGACCTTCCCGTGAGTCTGCTGGGTCACCACGACGCTTGTGTTCAAGGTCTGTTTTTTCCATCTTGTAGGGGAATCGAGGGGTGCCTCCCCTGAGACACCTGCTGAAGATGCTGCTGAGTCTAATGAGGAAAAGAGCCTGGAGGAAAGAGAAGCTGAGCCCAAAGAGACCAAGCCCCAAGGAGCCAGGGAGGCCTCTGAGAGGAACGAGATCAGCAAGTCCTCCGAGGATGTGAGCTCCGATAGCACCCTGGACAGTGGCCTCACCACAGAGGAGCCCAGGGAGGAAGACAGCAAGGACCGCTCCAGAGATTCTCAGGAGAGTCGAGATCTCAAAGAGGTGGAACCAAGTTCCAAGAAAGACGAGGTGGCAAATGAAGAGGAGGAGGAGGAGGAGGAGGAGGAGGAAGAGGAAGCTCAGCCAGCCCAAGAGAGAAATAAAGAAGTGTCGGATGAAGAAGATCCCACTGGCCCATTCAGTACCAGCCCACCCCTTGATGAGAATGAGACTTCCAAGCAAGATAGTATGTATGGCAGAGCTCTTGCTAGGTGTCCTGTGGTCCAGGGTAACCCTATTTCTCCCAGTAAATCCCCGGCTATATATTTGCTTGCTACTGGACACAAAACCATGAATCCCCTTTCCGTGAATTTACAACTAGATCTAGTGTTGGTTCCAGGGCTTAGATGAGCTCTAATTTGGATAGTTCACATCACAGATCACAATAATGTTGTTCTCATTTTAGAGATGAGTACAGTGAGGTCTAGAGAAGTTAACTTACTTACCTAAAGTCACCTAAATATTAAGGATCAGGGTTGTGGCTTCAATCTAGGTCTCTTAATTCTTAGCCCAGTGCATGGTTCCTTAAATAAAGAGACCTAAATGGGGAAGCTACATGGCTCAGTGGATTGAGAACCAGGTCTGGGGACAAGAGGTCTTGGGTTCAAATCTAGATTCATACATTTTCTGGCTGTGTGACCCTGGGTAGGTCATTTAACCCCAATTGCCTAGTCCTTACCTCTCTTCTGCTTTGGACCCGACAGTACGATTCTAAATCAGAAGGTAAGAGATCTTAAAAAAGACAGACATGAAGACACCAAAATCAAAGAAGTACACATCCTATCTCTCAAGTGTCTACCTCAGGGATTTTTATGAGGATCAAATGAAATTGTGTAAAGTACTTTGCACTTACCAAAACAGCAGTTATTTTTATCAATATTATTTCCACTAAAACAGCAGTGTTAACAGCACAGAAAGAACACTAGATTTGGAGTAAGGGGGTCTAGGTTCAAATTCTGGTTCTAGCACTTACTAGCTAGGTAACCCTGAGCAAGTCAACCTCTCTGGGCCTCAGGTCCTCATCTATAAAATAAGGGCATTTGATTACATGAGATCTAAGTTTCCTTTGAGCTGACAATCTAAGATGCTATAAATGACTCACAAAAAAGCCAACATTTTGATAGCATGTTAAGACTTACAAAGTGCTTTTCTTACAATAACTTTGAGGTATGTCATGAAAGTATTGCTGTACCCATTCCACGAATGAAGAAATGGAGGATCAGACAAACGAAGTTACTTTCCCCCAAAAAAGCTAACAAGTATTAAAACCATCATGGGAACCCCAGGTTTCCAGGCTCCAAGTTCAGTGCTCTTTCTGAATCATGATGAGGTCTCAGAAAATAAAACGTGAATGCAAAAAGATGAAATGCATGCATAAAAAAAAAAAGTTGAAGAAATCAACAAGGCAGCAGCATATGCTTTTAGGGTAGCCAGCAGAGGGGCAGCTGGGTAGCTCAGTGGATTGAGAGCCAGGCCTAGAGATGGGAGGTCCTAGGTTCAAATCTGGCCTCAGACACTTCCCAGCTGTGTGACCCTGGGCAAGTCAATTGACCCCCATTGCCCACCCTTACCACCCTTCCACATAGAGTAGCCAGCAGAGCAGTTGGGTAGATAGAGCGCCAGGCTTGGGGGTGGGAGGACTTGTATTCAAATCTGGCCTCAGATACCTCCTAGCTGTGTGACCCTGGGCAAGTCACTTAATCTGTTTGTTAGTCAACTGGAAAGGAAATGGCCAACCACTCCAATATCCTTGTCAAGAAAACTCCATGGATGGGGCAGCTGGGTAGTTCAGTGGATTGAGAGCCAGGCCTAGAGATGGGAGGTCCTAGGTTCAAATCTGGCCTCAGACACTTCCCAGCTGTGTGACCTTGGGCAAGTCACTTGACCCCCCTTACCACTCTTCCACCAAGGAACTAATACACAGAAGTTAAGGGTTTAAAAATATATTAAAAAAAAAAAACCCAACTCCATGGACAGTATTGGCATGTGGTGGTACATGGGGGTTACAGAGAATCAGATGTGAGTGAACAGCAACAGCACTAGAAGGGATCTCAGAACATGAAATATTAGGACAAAGAATAAGGATTCCTCTCATTCTTACTTGCATTTCTTTTAAAAGAGATGGAGGCAACCAGGTGCAGTAGTGGATAGAGCATTGGCCCTTAAATCAGGAAGACCCGAGTTCAAATCCAGCCTCATAGCTTTATTAGTAACATGATCCTGGGCACATCATTTAACCTGTGCCTGCCTTAGTTCCTTCATCTGTAAAATGGGGATAATAACAGCACCTTCCTCCCATAATTTTTGTGAGAATTAAATGAGATATTAGAAGGTGTTTAATAAATGCTTGTCTCCTTTTCTTTGAAGGATTCTTCAAGGGTCTCTCTTCTTCAAAGACTTTATTCAGAATTCAATAATTCAAAGAATTTATTTAGAACTAAGTTGGCAAACCAAATGTGTCATTTTTAATCTGCCCCAGTTAGGGACAACCCTGCTAGATTTGGTATGTGGTAATAACACAGGGTTCAGGTCTGACCTCGTCACTGCCCACACTGACCTCGTCCATAATCCTATAGCAGATAAGGGACCCAAGAGAAGATTTTTAGCAAAATTTCACCTAGCCAGTGAATAGGCTGAGATTTAAGATTTGCCCCAGAGACACATTCCAATCAGATATTTTTCTTTGTCCTATGCTATCAACTTCAGGTCAACCAGACCTGAATGGAGAAGGGAAGGTTGGGCAAGAGGAAGAGAGATCCCAGGAGGAAAAGGGTCTGAGCCGACGTTCTGAGGAGGACTCAACCCCTGCTGCAGGCATCTTCGGCCCAAGGGTCGGCAAGAGTCAGGAACTGGAAGAGGAACTCTCCAAGGAATGGGATGACTCCAAGAGGTGGAACAAGATGGATGAGCTAGCCAGAGAGCTGACAGCCAAGAAGCGGCTGGAGGAGAGTGACAGCGAGGAAGAGCCGGACCACTCCATGAAACTCTCCTTCCGATCCCACAAGTATGACTTTGGGAGCCCCATGGGGCTCTCAAGGAGAACCTGGAAAGCTCACTCCAGAGAGGACAGCATTGAGGCAGGCTTGCCTCTCTCTCTCAGGGGTGATCCAGATGAGAAGAAGGAGGAGGAGGGAAGCGCTAACCGAAGAACAGAGGTTGGTATAACGGAGTAGCAGGGATGGATCTTTTGGGGGGACTGAGGAAAAAAGGAATGGGTGAGGAAGAGCAGGGACCCAAGAGCAAACACATTTTAAAATACAGGTGAAGCCCATTGGGCAGGTCTGAATTCCGGCCATGTTCCAACTATGTGACCCTGGACAGGACGCTTAATCTCTTTGCACCCTGGATTTCTCATCTGTAGAAGGAGTTAGCCTTTCCTTCCAGCTCTAAATTATCCTCCCCCATTTCTATGAAATAAGCTGTCCTCTGGAGCGGCAGGCTCCATTTTTCATTTAAGAAAATGGAAGCCAACAGAGGTTAAATGATTTGCCCAAGGTCACACGGCTGGTAAGAATCTGAGGCTGGATTTGATTTGAAATCAATCTTCCTGACTCTATTCCCAGGTGCTCCTTAACATTCTTCTGCACCAATGTTGCCTATAAATGAAGGGGAGGAGAATCTGGGCTAAAAAGGCTCTTCCCACAGTAGGACAAGCTTCTAGAGAAAAAGGCTCTGATAAGACCTTGATGTCAGTGCCTTATAGTCCTGTGGTAGGTGCTGGGCTAGAGAGAATATTCTAGCCCTAAGAAGGCCCAGAGAGCTGGGTAAAAAAAAAAAAAAAAAAAAAAAAACCCACAACAACCAGATTCTAGGGTTTCAAGGGATTCCGTTCCACTTCTCACTAGCTGTGCCCTAGGACAAGTAACTCAATTTCTGTGACTTGATTTCCTCATTTGTAAAAGGAGTTTGTTGGACTCAATCTCTACGGAGTGGGTAGGCTCCCAGAGGAACAGGTGATTTTTCTAGATATTTAAGTCAAGGTATTGCTACCTCAGCAAATAACTTTCTTGGCTCACGAGGAACAACTAGGATCTATTCCAGTTTTAGGCAAGGGTATTCACAGGTTGTAGGAATAAGCTTAGTCCCTAAAGGAAAAAGACTCCTCTGAAGAGGAAGCTTGGTTTAGTGAACAGAAAACTCAGCTTTAGGGGTACCAGCTTAACATCCTAAATTCTAACTTGGGTTTAGGTGTCACCTCTGACTCATCTACTGGCTATGTAGCCCACAGTAAGTTATTTAGCACTTAGAGATCTAGTTAATTCCAAGGCTTTAAATGGCAGAGAAGGCAATTACCTACTTTGGTAAGAAGGAGCCAGATGGATTAGATTTTTGAAAAACTTTTTTAAATGAATATTTTTTCTTTTCCTCACTTATATGTAAAAACAATTTTTGGCATTCACTAACATTTTGGGTTTCCTCTCTTTCCTCCCTGAAATGGTTAACACTTTGCTATTGGTTATACATATACTAGAGATGGAATAGAATTAGTTCAAAACAAATAGAATCCAAAAGCCATATCAGCTTGCAGAGAAGAGTATTTCCCTTAAAGATATAGATCAAATCCAGCAGTCTAGGAAGCATTCCCTAGTCACTGCAGCTTCGTGGCTCTTGTCCATCCATAAATTCCTTCAGGACCTAACAGACTTTACTGCCTAATTGTTTCTTGGGTGTTAGCTTCCTCTCCCCCACTAGGTTGAGTGACTGTAGTACCATGTCTGGGTCCTCAGGGAGGAGTCTGTCTGAAGGTTGCCATGGGAAAGAGGGACTGGTTTCGTTTTGCTTGGCCCCCAGGGGCCAAACTGGGACCATGGGGGTAGAGATATAATGAAAAGAATGATAGATTAGAATTAAAGGCTTTGGGATTCTGAATTGCAGCTCTGCCACGTTTTCTGTATGATGAAAGGGTGAGTTACTTCACCTCAGATCTCAATTTCATCATCTGTAAAAGGGAGTTGGACTAGAGGACCCCTGATTTCAACTCTAAAATCCTCTGATCTCGAGTTAAAAAGAGGCAGATTTTGATGGAGTGTAAGAAATACATTTTTTAAAATCTTACCTTTTGTCTTAGTATCAACTCTAAGATAGAAGAGTGGCAAGGACTACACAATAGGGGTAAAGTGACTTATCATACAGCTAGGAAGTGTCTGAGGTCAAATTTGAACCCAGGTCCTTCTGACTGGTGCTCTACCCACTGTGCCGCCTAGCTTCCCCTAACAAAGATGTCGAAACAGAGGTTATTGTTTTTGATCACAAAGCTCCTGTTGCTGAAGTTCTAAGAGGCATCAGGATTGCTGTAAATGGGACTCATACCTCAGGTGTGAGATTAATGAGATGACCTAAGAAAGCTTATGAATCCAGTGCTTCCACACATCCCTATACCATAGGCAGACACAGTTTCAAAGCCTAATCCTGGCTGCTGGGCAATTTATTTATAAACTTGGGCTCTATCAGAGGGGAAAATAAACAAAGACAATCAATATTGCTCCATCTAGTCTTGGCTGGATCACAGGATCATTAGAGTTGGAAGAGATCTTAGAGGCCATCAAGTCCATTCCACCCCCCTCCTCATTTTACAGATAAAGACACCAAAATAGGCTGTGTGACTTCAGGCAAGACACTTAAATCTTCACATTGCCTAGCCCTTACAGCTCCTTTTACTTGGAACCAATATGCAGTATTGATTCTAAGATAGAAGGTTAGTGGTTTTTGTTGTTGTTTTTTTAATGTAATAGGGAAATAGTTAATAAAATTAACAACAAGACGACACAGATAACATTACATTTTAAGACTTGCATTCAGGTGCCTTAAGTGTGCATTAGTGGCCCTTAGTTTTGAGTGTGACACCCATGTACTACACCATCCTGGGTTCTTCCCCAAGGAAGAGGTCTTTTTACTTTCAAAAAGGGTCATTTTTAAGTACCAAAGTCCCATAGTTTGTGGAGATTAGGGTTCTTTTTCATAATAATGACAGCTCATATTTCTATAATGCCTTGAAGTTTACAAAGTGCTTACCTTTTTTCTATGAGGGGGTAAGTGCAAAATGTACAAACTCCATTTTTTTTTACTTGTCCAGGGTTATTCATTCAGTTCCAAATCAAAGGAGACTCAATCCCAGATCATTCTCAACTTTAAGGAGTGGAGTCAGAATAGGGAGTGCTAAGGTTGGTTCTACTTATAGCAAATGTAAATTGTGTCTACATTTCCTGTTGCTCTGGAAATGAGGGCCCGGCTCTGATATGATGGATATGAATTAGGTATAGTTTTACCTGAAGGCTGGATTACATGACTTCTGGAAGTTCCTCTCAGAGTAGCATCTTCTTACAACCTATTAGGGCTACAGAAGGGATCCTGCGGATGGACTTGACTTCCTTTTTCCATTTGTGTTTTCTAGGACCAAGAGCTGGAAAGTCTGGCAGCTATAGAGGCAGAGCTGGAGAAGGTTGCTCACAAACTCCATGAGCTCCGGAGGGGCTAGAGGGCTGACTGTTGAGATCCCAGGAAATGCCCAGAAATTCACTCTTCCTCACTTTGTTTTTTCATTTCCTAATTCAAATAAGGATGGACCAGGGAGGGCTTAGGCAGGGAGAGAGTGACCCTGATGGACCCTCATTCTCAGTCTGCCCCCCCCCATGCCACTTGTGCACTTGCAAAAATGCTTTTTCACTTCTTGAGTTTCTGACCCCATCCACATTCTTATCCCACCTTAAGGCCTCTTCTTGCACTTTGTGTTGGTTTCTTAACATTTATCATTTGAAGACAACAATGAGACAACTTTTCTAGAAAGTTTTCCCTACACTGTTAGGTCCAATGAATACAACTGCAATAACTTGTTCTCTTTGGATTAAAGTCAAAGACTACTGACTGTAATATATTCTATATAAAATTTATCTAAGGAAAAATAAAACTCCAGTGGACTCCCTGCTTCTTCTTTGGACTCTCTCTTTAGATTGGGGGCTGGCTCCTGTGGTATAGGTGAAAACATTCTAATGTTGGAATTAGAATGAAAAAGCTGGGGCAGCTGGGTCACTCAGTGGATAGAGAAGCAGGGCTATGGGCAGTCCTGGTTCAAATCTGGCTTCAGACACTTCCTTCCTAGCTGTATGACCCTGGGCAAGTCACTTAACCCCAACTGCCTGTGCCTTTACTCCCCTTCTGCCTTGAAACTAATAGTTTAGGTTAAAATTCCTTCCCTTATTTTTTGGTGTGTGATACTGGAAAAAGTCTCTTCTTTCATCTTCAGCTTCCACATTTGTAAAATGAAGAGGAATGAATTACATGATCTCTCACTCTCATGCCCTCGTAATAACTCACTGTCTTCTGCAGAATTGAGTGGAGAGAGTCACACATTCATCTGGTTTGTACTGAGTGAGCCAGAAAGATGTGGTGACATGTTTACAAAAAGGTCAAGTCCTTCAGTGAGGTAGCACCAGCAATCCCCTCAGAGAAAGAGGAGTACTGGGTCACATTTCTGAGGTTAATGGGAAAAACTTTGCCTCTCTGAGTCACACTTTTCTTATCTCTCTATAACAGGGGTCGGCAACCTTTTTGGCTGTGAGAGCCATAAACACCACATTTTTTAAAATGTAATTTCGTGAGAGCCGTACAGTGCACAAAGTGCGCGCTCCCATAATAGCACCTGAAAAAAAAAAACTGACTTTATGGTTCCTGCAGAAAGAGCCATATCTGGCCTTCAAAAGAGCTCGAGAGCCATACTTTGCCGACCCCTGATCTATAAGATCTGGGGACTGGACAATGATGTCTCTTTCTAGCTCTAAATCTATTGTTTTCTTACTCTGAGTAATGGGAGGGAAATTACAAACTTAGTACCAGTGAAATAAAAAAACACTAAACAATTTCCTAATTAGCTTAAAATGAGCTAAGAATTAGAACAATGAACCACTGAGAAAGGCACATAATGCTCGAATGGGTAAATCCCAGAATGACTTTAGTATTCTAAGACTGAAGACACATTCTCCTCTGGAATTGAGAGAGTAGGATTGGTCATTATGGCATTTAACTTTATATCTAGAAAAGATCACATGTCAAGTAAACTGAGTTTAGGATTAGGTTAGATAGTTTAAATGTCATCAAAAAAGGCTTTTGACAAGATATAATACCCATTCCTAGTTAAACAACAACATTGGAAAGCACAGGAATAAATGGAACTTTCCCCAAATGGTAAGAAAGATATCTATCTAAAACCAAGAGCCATTTCTGGGGATAATGAGAATAAATTAGAATTCTTCCCAATAAGATCAAAGATAAAGGAAGGATATCCATTATCACTATCGCCATTCAACACTGTGCTAGAAAGGCTAACTATAGTAATAAAATAACGACAATAATTAAAGGAGTAAACATTGGCAGAGGAACTTTTCTAGATGATACTCTAGTCAAGTAAAAACCTAACTGAAACAACAACTTTAGCAAAGTGGCACAATATAAAATAAATCTGTACAAATCAGCATTTCTGAATATTACCACCAAAATTCAGCAGGAAAAAACTTAGAAATTCCATTTAAACTAACTACACACCATATAAAATACTTGGGAATCTATTTGCCAAGACACACATAGGAACTATATCCAACAAAGTTACAAAATGCTCTTTATGCAAAGCAGATTTAATTGGCAAAACATAAATTGCTCATGGGTAGATCTAGTCAACATAACTGGCATTATTGCCTAAATTGATATACACATCTAATGTCACATTAATCAAGTTATCAGAGGATAATTTAAGTGTCAGTCTGGAACTGGGTCAGTTTCTTTTTCTTTCTGAAGAACCTTGGTGAATACTTCCATCAACAGATTGCCACCCCTTTATATCCCAACTGATGTTTGGGTGGAGGCACAATCTGATGGTTAAAAAATATACAAGCATACCCTTAAATAAATAAATAAATAAATAAATAAACAAATAAATAAATAGATAGATAGATAGATAGATAGATAAATAAATAAATGAATGAATGAATAAATGAATAAATGAATAAATAAATAAATAAATGAGTAAATAAGTAAATAAATAAATGAATGAATAAATGAATGAATGAATAAGTAAATGAATAAATGAATAAATGAATAAATAAATAAATAGATGAATAAGTAAATGAATGAATGAATGAATGAATGGATAGATAAATAAATAAATGAATAAACAAACAAACAAGCAAATGAATGAATAAATAAATAAGCAAGCAAACAGATAATTAAATAAATAAAGATGAATGAATGAATAAATAAATGAATGAATGAATGAATGAGTGAGTGAATAAATAAGTAAATAAATAAATAAATCATCTTATAACCTCTCTGATGACAATTTTTTCTGAATTTGGCTAGGCTGATTTGTTAACAGAAAAGAGGCATACATTCCAACACTAGGATCTTACTTGGTAGAGGTGTCAAAGTTTATGCTCTGCTGGCATAACCTGAATAAACCACAATCTCTATACCATGATACAAACTCAAAGAAGGACTATGATGAAGGGTCTTTTACTCACTTCACAATATCTTACACTGGTGTGGTATTTTCTGAATCGGAACACTCTTTTCCTTTCAAAATACTTCAGTTAATCCTATTGTGTTCAAATTCTTTCCAGGACTCATGCCATTTAATCTCTTTTATATATTAAATGCATAAAAAAAAATACACTCTTTTAGTCTGGAGAGCAACAAGGCAGAAGGGTAAGAAGGAAAGAGGGAAGACAATTATCAGACCAATTTTATCAAGATGGTAGCCATGGTGGGAAAAAAAACATATAGGTAATTAAGGTTATAGTATTGTATGTCTCTGGATCCAAAGAGCCTCTGGTTTTCAAGTTCAATTAAAGGGAAATAGTATCTTTACTAAATAGCTGTACAAAGTAGAAGTCCCCAAGACTAAGGAAAAAACCTCCTGGACCAGCTCAAAGGATGGAAGTAGATGCCCAGGTCTGCATGAGGCCATGGACCTTCTGTAAAATTTTTATACCTAGTTCTCAAAGGAGCTCAGAACACTTTTATACCCTTTATCTCTATGGAACCACTTAAAGGTGAAGCTGGAAGGAATCTCATTAATCCTCCAATCACTTAATTGTACAGAGCAGCAAACAGGCCTAGGGAAGGGACATACCCGGTATTGTAGGGACATGTGTAGAAAAGCCTATAGTCATGCTAATCATTAAGAGCTAAAGACATAGGTTTCCCATTTATTTTCCAGACCTTTCAAGACTAAAACTGCCTACGAAGCCAAGGTTGGGAATTATTAACCTTTGTTCCTAGGTCTGGAATCCTGCCTGGGCTGTGCCTATTATTACTGAGGCTGCCAAAGATCTCAAAATGCAGTAGAGCCCACAATGAGTACCACTTTACTATCAACATCCCCTTTTCCTATTGAAAGCATGTATTTTTTTCTCTAATTTTCTCTTTCTCACACAACAGCATTAGGACTCAAAAATATTGAGATGAGGGGGGGAAGATTCCAAAGCAGAAACTCCAATTAGCACAGAGTACCTAAGGTACTGACACCATTCTGTAGAGATTTCTCAAGCTAAGCTTTAGATCCAAGTTGGGCCTTGAGAACCCAAACCAGGTTCCTAAAAGAATCAGATTAAAGCCAAAAAAAAAAAAAAAATCACAAGTTAAAACTAGAAGGAACCTTAAAACACAGAAATGGCACAGTTGGAAGGAACTTTGGAGATTACCTAGTTCAACTTCCCATTTTACAAATAAGGAAACTAAAGTCCAGAGAAGGCTGGGCCAAAGCCACATGGCAGAGTTCCATTCAATTAGAGTTTTAGAAAGTCTTGGATGAGGCACTTTAGCATTAACTACACCCATACCTTGGTGTTGTAAGGCATTTATTTCTTGGTGTGTTTCAAAGAGGATTTTTTTCTCCAAAACAATTACAGAAATAACAATTACAAAACTTACTGTATCCACTAGTGACTGCTAAAACCAAAATCCCATCTTATCACAGAGGGCTGGCAAATTAAGAAAACAGGGTTGATGCCCAAAATAAATGAAAGTGAATAGATGCCATCGTCACACCATCATTATCACATGTGTGAAAGCATGCAATAAACTCAAGTTCCTGACAAAAAATTTTGGTTTTTACAGTTCACCATGATTTTATATATATTATATATATTTCTTAGATATATATATATGTATTATATATATATATGCATATATATATACATGAATTAAGTACAACTTGGACTTTTGGTAATGGATACCTGTGAACAGGATTAAAACAAATTACATCATCACAAAACATTGTGTTCATTGTTGCTTTTTAACACAATAGAGTTGAAATTATATCTTTGTCAAATCACTGCTGAAGGATCTTTGTAGTTAAGAAGAGTATGATTTAGGAGGGAGAGAGGGATGTGACTTCATAAAGAGCCTTGAATGAAGTGGAGCAATGGGGAAAAGGGGATGATTAAAATTAGGAGTGAAGATGGTCCCCCAAAGGTCCAATGGAATAGTGCTAGGCTTTATGGAATGAAGGAAAGAAAGAATAGGAAAGAGTAAGGATGCTATGGAGGAATTAGAATAAGCAAAATTGGAAAGGAGAAAAGAGGTGCATTTATTTATTTATTTATTTATTTATTTGCACACCTTTACATAGTCTTTTCATATGGATATGTGTGAATCTGGTAGGTTTGAGGAATTTGACTATCAAAATTGGGAAATACATACAAATAGCCATGTCTTTCAACAATAATAAAAGGATTCTCAATAATGTTTGGGTTAGAAGGCAAATGGAAACAATGGTAGAAATGGAGAAGCAAAGAAACAGAGTGTTCTACCTTTCCCTAAGACAGATACAGTTCCTCTTTGACCCTGGACCACAAGAGGCGTACTATAAAGAACCTGTTAAGTCATTGAGCCTTTCCTTCCTGCTCCTAGAAGCCAAGACACTCAGGAAAATGCAAAGAATATTGTGATACTGGCCTTTAATATCACTGACCAAAGAGGTTTAATAGTTATTTAGGTTATCTCAAGATTCCCTTGGTCTTGTGAGCACTACTTAGCTATCTCTCCTAAATTCTATAGGACTTTTGGGGTAAAATCCCAGATAACCAACGTGGATGGTTCCCTGTTCTGAAACAACTATGGGAGTAAGGTCCCCGTGGAACGTTCTGGCAAGAGGACCAATAGTCATTCCATCATCTCTTAGGCAATCTTGGATTTGTAGGGAGAGAGGATTTATTCATAAATAATCAAAATGGCACAGCTGGAAGAGCCTTTCAGAGAATATTCCAACTCTGTCACTTTACATTATATAGAAACCAATGCTCAGAGGTTAGCTTAAAAAACCTTTTAGAACTCCATCTTTAATCCTGTATTCCTATAAAAGACAAGTGAACTTGTCTAAGATCTCTACTCTATGATATGACAACCCTGGGTCTTGAAATCAAGCCTCACGAATGCCAGCACAATGCTCTTTCCCTTATGGCAACAAGTCTGTGTGAGAGAGGAAATCACTTCTTTCTGGTGAATACATCCATGTGGCTTTAGGAGTAGAGGGCAGAATGAATATAAATTGGCAAATTTAAACAAAGGGGAAAAATCTGTAAAACCTACAATGAGGAATTGTCCTCTGTTGAATACAAGCTTTAGTTCTAAGGCTTTAGTAAACATTTTCACAGACTTCACAGTGAAAGGGATCATGAAGTCATACTATTAATGATTTACAAGAAAAGACTATATTTCAAATAAAAGCAATTTTAAGACAGAACTTCAGAGATAGCCAACTGGTCTCCTGTAGTAGGTGTGTTAGACCCACACATTGATTGTTTCCTATTAGGTATCCTATTGTTTCTATTCAGTTTTTTTTTTAAATGAAGAATTTTGTGGGGTTTGAGAGCACTTAAGCGAAAACAGAATTTACCAGCTAGTTGGAAAATCAAGCCTACTTCATATATCAACTGTTTAATCATTCTGTGAAGCTCAAGTCAAAATGAGAGGTTTGGTGAATTTAAGGGAGTAAAAAAGAGAATGGAGGATTTGTTTGGCTATTGAATGGTAATAAACAAATGGGTTTGGTCCATTTGAAGCAGGTTCCCACTCTGTGGATTTAAAAGAGGATTATTTCAGCAGATAGCTTGATATTTTCCAAAGGACCATATGACATAGCCTTCATCTAGGACTTTCTCCTACCTGTAGTCAAGGTGGGAAACATCAATGAACACAAATCGAAGTACTATATAGATAGAAACACAAACATTTGGGGATAGGAATTTCACCTGAAACTCTCTAGGAAACCAACACTCAGTGGATCATTATAAGAATTTATAAATAAATTTATAGATAACTTATTTATTTACAAATAAAGAATTTATAAGTAAATTTATAAATAAAGCTTCACTTCAAAACCTTGGTAGCTGGGCAAAGAGATCTGAAATTACCCCTTCCTCCTCCCAAACAATTCTTCCTAGATCAAGTCTGTCTTACAATATGCCTCATTCTGTGTCCTTACATTGCCAGTATCCACCACTTTTGTAAAGTTTTCTTTTCAAATCAGTTCTTAAAGGCAATTAGGTGACTTAGTAGAAATAGAGCCAGGCCTGGAGACAGGATTTAGGGATTGTTTTGGTGGATAGTGAAATCATTTGCTCTTGGGAACAGTATCAGCAAATAGAATCTACAATGATAGGGACAGTGGGAGCCAAGAAGGAAAACCCAACTACAATATCTATACAAGCTGCATATCAGGTCAAAAAAGTGCATTAAAGCCAGACTGAGATATTTTGCTGTTCTTGTCAAATTCTCATAAATTCATTCCTCCTCCTGGGGGAGAAAAAAACAACTGAAAGGGTTTATGTTACCATCTTCATTATTATCAAAATCCTAGGAGGGTCAGACTGAGGCAAAAACCATGAGATAGAACTAGAAGGGATATAGCCATTTCTATCTTATTGATGGAAGTTCCTTAATGCCATCTTCATAGCAACACTGACATACCTAATATGATCCATTTCCTCTCCATTTGACAAAGATGTTGCTAAGTCTGCCAGAAAAGCTATCCTAGAATCTTATAAATCTCCTGGAAAATTAACTGATTTCTTTCCCCTTTCTCTCAGTTTCATGTCTCAAGCCATTATGTAAATACTAGATTCCCCAACATAAAGCAATCCATTTTGCCCCACTTACAAACAGCAGCAATTACCAGGTAGCCACCCAACCATTTCCTATAAAATTCCATGTCACTGGAAAGCAGTGATATGACATACCTGTGCCCTGAAAAATCTGCGAAATACATTTGGAACAATAAAAAAACCATAGGTTTAAAATTGGGGTGACACTAACAAGTGTCCAGGTGTCACACTAAAAAAAAAAATCCACCTGTTTTCTATTAAGAGTATAGGATTGGGATTTTATTTTTAAAAGGTAAAGCTATTAAAAACAAAAAAAAACTTTAAAAAAGATTTTAGAGAATTACATAATAGAATTTTAGCAACTGTTTGTAAACAAGTATAAAATACAATTACATTTCAGTAGTTTATTTTGGAGAAACAAGGCAGTGCAAAATCGGCTAACCAAACTTTCCAAGGCAAGCCAGATTAATCCACTCTGATTCAAAGGTAGAGCTAAGAAACAGCATATAGACATTTTAACTGGATCTAACACTCAGAAGTCATGTAAACATGGTTAGCTGGAGAGCTCTCAAGTTCCTAGAAAGCCTGACAATTTCAATTAGGTCCATCTTCTCACCCTTTCCCCCTCCCTCAAACCCATCCAACACCCCCTTCCCCAAACACTTCCCAATTGAAATGATCATTTCCATGTAGGTTTTTCCCAAGAGGGGGCAAAAAAGAAATAACAACTACAACATTAACTAGCATTTATCTAGCGCTTAGAGGTTTGCAAAGCGCTTTACATATTGTCTCATTTGCTCCTCCCTCCCTTAACTCAGTACCATATAGAGCTTATAATGGTAGAATCTCCTCCAGGATGTCCTCTTTGTACATGAATCAGAAGAAGGTCCAAATATTTTTTTTCTCCTAAAAAGCATTTATATCTTATTATTTGACTCAAAAAATAGATTTGACAAAGAAAATCATCAAAAAGTCATATGAAGAGAACATTTACGTATCACCATAGGTCATTACAAATCTTTGAGAAGGTTTGGAAAAATGTGATTCCTTCCCCTTCCCACATAAGCTTTTGGGCAAGGAAGGATAGCCCAACAAGGCTATTTAGACTAGTGTACCCCACCTGCCAACCCACACCATATCTTTAATGGTCCACAAAACTTTTCCTTTTCAAGGCCTTTACTTTTTATAACCTAGAAACTTAGAAAACAGATTCTTCTTCTTCCTTGTGCCCCTCACCTTCCACCACCCCAATTCCAATTTTCTGCTCTATCTCCTTGGCCTTGCCAATGTTTGGAGGTTGCAGAAGTTTGAGGGGGGTCAGGAGAAGATTAGAGAAAAGAATTTCGGTATTTTGTTCATCTATTGGACTGGGAAATGGGGATTTACAGTGTGGTGTTAGTTTTGATGCTTGTCAAAGTGAGAGTGTTCTTTTGGGCTATTCCTAGGCCTTATATTGAAGAGAGCAGGGAACAACAACAACAACAACAACAACAAAATCGACTCCTTCTTGCAAGTCAAACCTGTGACTGTCAACTTAGTGTTTATGATTTGCAAAAACAGCTGAAAATTACACAATGCCAGGTGCTGGGTTGAAATGCTGCAGATTACAATGTACAATTTATGAACTCTACCAAAAATCTTTTGATGGGTCAGTATTGACCAGAATCTGCTCTGGCTTACAATGCACAACTTCAAGATTGGTGATACCAACAAACAGTATATAGCTTTGTTTTCAAGGTCTGTGGGGGGAAAAAATATAAAAGAGAATAGCTATGTCTCTCAATTATGTTAAGTCTAAGGGATCCCCCATTTCCTTTCACTTATTCAAGCTCTAAGAATGCTTCAAAGAATCATAACATTTTAGGGCTAGATAGAATCTTAAAGAGAGCAAAGTCCAAAGAAAAGGAAATTAAACCCTAGAGAAAGAAAGCCACAAAAGGTCACACAGAAAGTACAAGAATAACTGGAACTAGAACCCAGGTCTTCTCATATCTGCAGTAAGCTAAAAAATTGCAGAGTGATGGGCCTGGCTAGGTGTGAAAAGGATGTCTCTGAAGGAAGCCAGAGAGACTTTCAATTGGCATTAGAGTCATCCATTTCAGAGGCTATTCCAAATAAAAGTTGGGAAGATTCCTTATGTCCTTCTGTTTCTTTCCTAAAGGAGGCTACTCAGAGAGGTACCTCCTCCAGAAATCCACACAATGTAGAACCTCTGATGGTCACTTTGGGTCATCTCTCTATGAGTTAGGGCAGGGTAAGGAGGGCAAATGCAACCTATTCATCTCCTCTAGTAGAGGTGGCTTTGGAGCATACTACACAGCTCATTTTCCTACTGGAATTGTGCAGAAGAGTAAAATGGAGACTGAAGGTGGAAGAGGGGACCGGTAACTAAAAGTGCAGATGGGTAGTCAAAAAAGAAGAAAAAACCATTCACAACTCAAACCTCGATTCACACACAATTTCATTGGCCTCTCAGATTCCAAGATATCTGGATTTAAGACAAAGGATACTAAGATTTAGAACTTAGAGGGACCATAGAGATTGAGACCAAACCCATCAATTTATAGATGAGGAAACTAAGGCCTAAACAGTTGAAATAACTTGTTAAAAATAACACAGTCTGGCCCATGATGGTCAATTATAGTTTATAAAGGGGAAATAACCGCACGTATACCACACACACAGATACACGCACAGACACACACATACACACATATGAAACCACAAAATAAATCACCAAAAGCAAAAAACCAACAATCCCACACATTAAGGTCTAGTGTTGAAAAAACAAGTGTGTGTAAACTTGTTAAAAAATTTGCAAATGGAACTGGGTGAAACATCCAATTTTCTTCTGCTCTGATCACTGTGGGATTTTTTTCCTCCTTTTAATCACTGCATCAGGAAATCAGGTTAAAAAAATAATCAATGGAAATTTGTAGTAGTATGTGGAACTCTTCTAAGCTGCTCGCCTCATTATCGTGATTCTAGATGGGCCCATTGCTCGTGCCCTGGTCCATGGTGCCACCAGTTAGTTATTGGGAGGATGCTTTGGTGGCCAGAGTTGCCACACAGTGCTGTTGGAAGCTGGGGGACACAGCAGTGTTGCACCCTAGTCTCTGGTGCTGTAGTTTCACTGAGCTGTTGGTTTCATTCTCTACGATCCAGGAGTCTTTGCCCATCATGCTGCTGCAGCACCCAGTACTGGTGCCACGTGTCCGCTCACTCGCTAGGCCACCAGATGGGTCAGTCAGGAACTTGTTGTGGTTGAGTGGGGTTACCTCCAGGTTCTGGCCTTGCAGGACAGTGGCTATGTGGTTCAAGAGGTCAGTGAAGAACTCAGTCACACCCTCATAGCCTGAGTGAAGAAAAAAAGAAAAAAGACAGATGGTTTCTTTTTCTCTCAAAGACATTTGGAGATGGAGGTAAAATTAAAATATCAACTCTTAGAACTAGAAGGGACCCATCTTTGATATGCTCTAGTCCAAGTCACTCATTTTACAGAGGAGAAAACTAAGACCCAGAGAAATTGAGTGCTGCCCAAAGTCACACAGCTGGTAGGGGACTGAGGTGGAACTAGAAAACATACTGTTCCTACTTGACCAATGCTATTTTTCCACTCACAAACAATGAAAATGCTGGGGATAAGGGCTTTCATAGTTGAGAACTGGATTCCTGACCTGGTCATGAAAGGTGACAATAAAGATACTATGGAATATTATCCTCATAATGATAAGCAAAGCAGCCCAGGTGTGTGCGCATGGATGTGTACACACACACACACACACACACACACACACACACACACACACACACACCTTTTGCATTTTGATTAGTGCTTTCTTTTCAACAACCCTATGAGAAAGATAAGAGTGCAGATTATACCCAGTTTACAAATAAGAAAGTTGAGCTTAGAGGGAAATTTCCTCTGAAATAGCTCAAATCCCACTTCTGTAGGAATCCCTTCCTTTCTAGACAGGTATGCATCCCCATAACCCCAGGGACACTGCTTTTCAAATTATATTACTATATCCTGGATATATCTTTTATATGTCCAGATGGTTTTTATTGTGTTTCTTCTATTAGAATGTGAGCTCCTTGAGGGCGGGGGCTGTTTTTTATCTTTTTCAAAAAATATCCCCAATGTTCAACATAGTGTCTGATATATAATAAACTCTTAATAAATGCCTAGTGACTGACATGTACTAGAAGTTAGGGAACAGAGACCTCTTTTTTGTTTCCTAGGATTTTGCACAGTGCCAGGCACAGAGCAGAAGGGAGAATGTGAGGGGGAAACTACCTTGTCAAATATATGAGGCAGCAGGCACCAGAAACTCTGATTTAAAAAGTTAAAAAAAAAAAAAACAACCCTACCTCAGCCCCTGAATTTGAAGTAATCTGACATTGCTTAGGGACAATAATTAATTATTTGGGAAACATTCTCAGGTCCCTTGGAACTAAGCTGGTTGTCAACCATATGATAATGCTATCATGGCTAAGCAGTCCTGGGACATGGGAAAAGCCCAGGTCTGAGAAGTGAGGCAACCTGGGAATTTAAAACAACCTTCCTGACCCCAAGATTACTCATATATAAAAGAGAGACAATGTCACCTTCCTGTCTACTAAGGTGGCTTTAACAATCAAATGAAATCAAGGGTCTTAATGTATCTTAAAGGGTTACATGACTATGAGCCATATCTAGTAGTCATAGAGACCTGACCATTTGTTTCAAGGGTTCAAGATGGCTCAGTCTGACTCTGTCAGGCTCCACACCCAAGAATAAGATCCTTTGGCCGCTAGATGAAGGTTAAAGTCAGACTAGACTGCATTAACTCCAATTCTGCTCATGGGATAGAGATTGGAGGAAGAGTATAGGTTCTAGCATGCATGTAGGTAGAAAATGGGGCCGGGGTAGAGTGTAAGGAGCTTAAGATTAGCTTTCTTATCTACACAGTGTTCTGTAAACAATTTGAGAAATAAGATGCTCCCCCAGCAAAAGCTGGATGTGCAAAGATGAGGCCCTCATTGAGCCAGCACCAGCACAGGGTAACCTTCCTTGAAACAAAGCAGTTTTGATAGGATTAGAAAGTTAAATGTTTGTTGGCAACAGGCCAAGAATGAAGTAGAAGGGCCCAGATATAGGCCAGAAATCAATCTAATAGTCTCAAACCTCACAGTTTCCACAGGGAGTTACACAATGATGCACCCAGAAAATATGACAAATTCTGTTGCTCATGCCTCCCAGTCTTGACACCCACTCTATTCCCATGAACTGGATCTATTTAAAAAGTTAATTGGCAATATCAAGAAGGGACCAAGTGAGGAAATGAATGAACTGAGACAATCAGAGCATGGGCAGTATTGTATAGGAAAACAACAACAGTTTCACAAATCTTTGTAGCTGACACTAAGATACACCCCTTGAATATCCAAAGGCTTCGTGGTACCAATAATCTTGTTTCCTTAGAATCAAAAGCCTAGGTGGTCCTCCTAGAATCAAGTGACCTCTGACTGACATAACATATATAAGATGCTTTAGAATGTTTAAAAGGTTACATAATTGGAAGCCATTGTCATATTAGCAGTCAGAGAGACCTGGCTATTCCATCTTAGCATTGGTGAAAGGATCCTGTTTCTCAGGTTTCCTGTAGTGGCTGGAAATGAATTACATTTCAGGATGGGAAGAGATGAAAATCTAAAATAAGACACTAAACTTCCATGTTAGATCTTATCCCTAGACTAAGTGATGATCACAGGATCACAGATATAAATAAGGAAGGGATATGAGATTACTGAGTACTTCTTTGTTGTCCTTCAGTTGTGGGAATACCAGGATAGTCCATGGAGTTTTCTTGGCAAAGATACTAGTATGCTAATGGTTTGCAATTTCCTTCTCCAACAGATTAAAGCAAACAGAAATTAAGTGGCTTGCTCAGATTCATATAACAAGTAAACATCTGAGGGTGAGGGTCTTCCTGACTCCAGACCCACTGCTCTATTAACTAGCTGCCGCCTCTGTTTTACAAGTAAGTAATGGAGGTTCAGAGAACTAAGTGTCTAAGGTCTGAATAGAACTCAAAGTGTTCTTGACTACAAGTCCAGTACTCTATCCATGAAAGTGAAAACACAAGAGACCCAAACCTAAAGTAAAAGATAAAATTTTTCAGTGAGAGGGCCAGGAGAAACGGTGATATAAAGGGTCTGGAAAAGTTGCAATAGAGAATGTGAAAGAAGGGGAAAAAAGATTTTCCCAAATCAGCAAGAGCTCATTTGAGGTTAGATAACATCATGAGAAACAAATGAGATAATAAGTGTAAAGTGCTTTGCAAACCTGGTAAGGGGCCTACAAATGCTAGCTATCATGAATGAGATGTGACACCGATATGACCAGTAGAGCAACATGGTAGATCCTGGATAGAGCTAACCTTGGTGCAGAACACTCAGGTTTATAGACAGTTCCTACCATTGCAATCATTGCCACTATTCTCAAGAACAACAAACAACACATACTCCCAGCTGCTTCCCAGGGAAGTAGTGACAAATGGTTTCAAGTGGTTACTAACTCTCTCCCAAGGACCCTTTGTGTTTGCTCAAAACATAAGCAAAAGAGCTTTCATTTATATGGTATTTTATAAAGTTTTTTCCTTGACACCATTTGGTAAGGCAAAAAGGTATCATTACTCTTATTTCGTTTTATTTTTATTTATTAATTTAATTTTTTTATTTGAAGATTTATGTTTAATTTAGAATATTTTTCCATGGTTCCATGATTCATGTTCTTTCCCTCCCCTCCTCCTTTCACCCCTGTCCTGTAGTCAATGAGCAATTCCACTGGGTTTTACATATGTCACTGATCAAGACCTATTTCCATATTATTAATATTTGCATTGAGGTGATTGCTTAGAGTCTATTAGTCCCCTATCATACCCCATTCACCCATATGATCAAGTAGTTGTTTTTATTCTGTGTTTCTATTCCCACAGTTCTTTCTCTGGATGTGAATAACATTCTTTCTCATAAGTCCCTTAGCATTGTCCTGAATCATTGCATTGCTGCTAGTAGAGAAATCCATTACATTTGATTGTGCCATAATGTATCTGTCTCTGCGTACAGTGTTCTTCTGGCTCTGCTCCTTTCACTCTGCATCAATTCCTAGAGGTTGTTCCAGTTCACGTGGAATTCCTCCAGTTCATTATTCCTTTGAGCACAATAGTAATCCAACACCAACAGATACCACAATGAGGGCATCCCCTCATTTTTCAATTTTTTGTCACCATAAAGAGCATGGCTATAAATATTTCTGTACAAGTCTTTTTCCTTATGATCTCTTTGGGGTATAAATCTGGCAATTACAATTATTTTAAAGAGAATTAAAAACTCAGACTATGAGATAAGGAATGGGTAGTATGTTTCTAGACCTCTGCAAAAAGCTCTCATCCCTGGATGTGTCCCAATCATTCCTTTCTCTATAGAACTGTGTAATACATCATTCCTGCCTAGGATAAATTTCTTCTTCTCTGGCCCCAATTTTTTTTTTTAAATCCCCACCTTCTGAGTTAGAATTGGTACCTATGAGTATTCCAAGGCACAGAGTGGTATGGGTTAAGTAATCTGCCCACGGTCACATGACTAGGATATATCCGAGGCCAGATCTGAACCCAGGTCTTCCTGGTTCTAAGCTTGGCTCTCTATTCACTGAGCTACGTAGCTGTTCCTCTGCCTAAATTCTAACCATTATCCAAGGATCAAGTGGTATCAGGGCTAGGACTTGAGTCCAGATCAGTCTCCAAGTTCCAAAGATCTAATCCAATTCAGCAAGTATTTGTTAAGGAGTAAGTAACTATCGGTGACCTGCTCAAAATACAAAGCCAAAACACACAACAGTTCTTGCACTGTGGGTAGCTTCTATTCCTAAGGAGCATGCAATGCCTCTTAACATAAAGAAAATGTAAAGTCCTTGGTACAGCTCTTCAAACTGCCACCAGAGAATGTGTTACAACATCTGCTTCTCCTCCTGTCCTCTGCACTCAGGAGGCTTTTTGAGGTCCTTGTTACCTGGATACTTCTTCATTCCTCAAGTCCCCAAGGGAGGGGCACAGACAGCAGCCTGGTGATGAGCTCCTGGCTCCCAAACTGACTTTATTTTAGTTTACAGCACAGCTTCTTCTCCTTCCTCTCCTACCTCCTTCAGTTACTCACTTAATAGAGAATGTAAAAAAAGAAGCATGTGAGTGCAAGAGGGCCTTGGAGGGCCTGCTATCCAAACCATTCATCTACAAAGGCCCAGCAGAGATGATACTGTTAAAATGCAGGGCTTTGGCTGGATGATTGCTAAAGTCCCTTTCTACTTTTGAGATTCTATAAAATGACTTCTCAGAGACCATAAAACCAATGAGCAGCAGAGACAGGCCTAGACCAAATACTTTAGGCTGATGCTCATTTCTCTATATGACAATGCTTCTCAAATACTTGGGGGGGTGTGGGGGGGGGGGAAGCAGGGGAGGGCGTGAAGAATCCAGACTTCTGCAAAATAGGCTTGTCCCTGGACATGTATCAATCATTCTTGTCTTTGGAGACTTGCATGATATTTCTTTCTGGCCAGGAATAAATACTCTCCTTTCTGCCTAAATTCTAACCCCCCTTCCAAGGTCCAGTATCATTCCAACCTCCTTCTCATTGCTTTTCCTGAATCCAGAGAAGACTACAGTGATCTCTCCTTCCTCTGAAACCATGTTGTTTGTATGAAATTTATCTTATACTATCTTGCAATATACTTGGAATGGATATATAATGTCAACATTACTTTTCTTGTCTTTCCAATTATTTTGCCAAAGTTTGTCCTTCAGTTTTAGGAACTAAAAATTATCACCTTCAACTCACAACATCGTGTCAAGAGCAAGACTTTCAATAGCAATATGTAAATGTAAGCAATCATGATGATTATATGAGGAAAATATGGTATTATTACCATTTTTATTAAAGATCTTTGAACTGAATTTATTCCCCCATAAACTATAAGGTTGGTCAAGATCAGAGGATCATAGATTTAAAGGCTATAAAGATTATCTCATAGGCCAATCCCTTCATTTTACAGATGACAAAAACAGGCATCAAGGTTAAATGACTGGCCCTGGATAACAAAGCTAGTAGCAGTCAAAGGCAGGAATTGATTCCAGGTGTTCCTTCCTGACTCCAGGTCCAGCACTATCTGTAACGTCCCTTCCAAGAGTAAAATTCCATTCTAAGATTTTACGATCTAGGGTTTCTCCCAGCTTTAGCATTCTGTAGTCTAATTTGCCAGTGTTAACATTCTATATTCTAAAGTCTCATCTAGCTCAAAGATTTGGCGAGTGACAAAAGGCCTGCATTATGTTGCCTCTTTGACTCAGGCCTCAGCATATCCAACCTTCTTATTTCCATCCTCTGGGTCTATTTCCTTCTCTGCAAAATAGGAAGGCTGACCTCTATATGATCTCTGGTACCAGATGCCTTTCTTAAGTCATACCCACCCATATTCTAAACTCCTTGAAAGAAGCAAAGGAAGATGATGCTGAGGGGAAAAAAGTTCTCTGATGCTTTAATTGTTAAGAAAAAATTATTGATATCTTTTGTTTTTCACACCTTTATTTCCAAAAATATCTTTCTCTCCTCCCCAGCAAGTCATCTCTTTTCAAAAGAATAGAAAAGGAAAAAAAAAAAACCCTGTTTTAGTCTTAACAGCAAAGAGAAAAGAAGGTGAAAGCTTCTCAACAAAAAACCTGGCATGTTAGATAAATGTTTTCAATCCCATAACTGAAAAAGTCATCCAGAAAACTTCATTCCCCTCCCTGCTATGTAAAAGCCGCTGGGAATAAGTCTCTGAGTTCTACCCCCAAGGAATCTCTAAGTTAAGTATGTGAATCAAAAACAATGGTTAAGCAATTTACAAAGAATGCTACATAAACAAAACATCCTAAGCAGGGGCAACATGGCTTGCAGTTGTCTGAAAAGGATATAGACAACTCCAGAAGGATTAAAGAACCTTGCACAAGGGTCACAGGAGTGTGAGGCTCAGTGGAGAGAGAAAGTGAATGCTGGTGAAAGACCAAGGCCCTCTCAACCAGATTACACTGTCCCTAGCACCTGACCAAGAAAGGACTAGTAATTATAGTGGGTTTTTAAATAAATGCAACCACCATGAAGATCAAAATGTATTATTAAACAGTAGAAGCAACAATTCCATACATTCTGTGGGCAGTTTTCAGTTCAGAGACTGCCAAAGACAGTTTGTCGTTTTCACAGTCCTTTGGCATTTGTTATCTGATTTGTCCCTGACAGCAGCCCTGTGAGATGGTTGTATGAGTATCAGGCCCCATTTGACAGATGAGGAAATGGAAGCTCAGACCCATCCACAGCACCATTCATACATCTACCCCAGAGTTCAGGCCCTTGGTACCTCCTTCCTACATTTCTACCTCAGCCTCCTGCGTGGCCTCCCTACATCAAGTCAATCTCATACCACTTCAGTCCACTCCATATAGAGCAACAAAACAATCTTCCTCAAGCTCAGATGTGATGTGTGATTTCCCCTACTCAGCCAACCTTGAAAATGTCTCCAGGATAAAATATAAGCTATTCAGCTTTTCAGGGCCTGCATAATCAGTTCTATTCTAGTTTTTCAGGTTCACTGGGCCCTGATCTCCCCTCCTGCACTCTGTCTTTAACTGGATGGACCTCAGGTTCTCCTTTCCTCCTTTATGATGTAGCTCAGCACCATCTTTGGCCTCATGTATGTGGGCTCACATTACATCAGTGCTATCTATTAATTTAACATTTAACCTCACACACAATAAATACTTGCTGAGGGGGCACCTAAGTGACTCAGTGGCTAGAGAGCCAGGGCCAGAGATGGTAAATCCTGGGTTCAAAATCTGGCTTCAGACATTTCCTAGTCATATAACCCTGGACAAATCACTTAACCCCTACAGCCTAGCCCTTACACATTCTTCTGTCTTAGAACTGTTAAAGGGATTTTCTGAATCTCTCCTTCTGTCTCCTTAAGAGGCTAGAGAACAGGGTTTCTAAGTAAATCAGAATTGACAGATTCAGTGAGTCAGTAAGCCAGAGCTGAAGATTCCGTTAC
The DNA here is from genome assembly GCF_016433145.1 of Gracilinanus agilis. Classification (NCBI taxonomy): domain Eukaryota; kingdom Metazoa; phylum Chordata; class Mammalia; order Didelphimorphia; family Didelphidae; genus Gracilinanus; species Gracilinanus agilis. The sequence goes on along the minus strand of NC_058131.1, from coordinate 507,666,231 downwards.
CAAGGAGACCAGGACCTAAGGAGAAGGAAGTAGTTGGCCCTCTGACAGGAAGTTAGGGGGGACAATTGGTCAGTGAAAAGATAAGGAAGCAGGTGTCAACTGGGGTCTTTTGCCTCTGGGACCTCTAGAGAGCAGGAGGTCTGTCTCTGAGGCAAGGATCTGCTGGCAGTTGGCTACTGACAGTTGGGCTGCTACAGAAAACCGACTGAAGGAGTGAGTGAGTGGTGGCTGTTTATTATTTTAGGGAGGTAGGTAGTTAGAGGATCATTTATAGATAGAGGAGGTTAAGATAGGCTTGGCATGCCAGACAGAAGAAACTGTCCTCAGAAGACAGTTAGAATAGGTTTAGGAAATTTTAGGTAGTTATTAGGAATTTTAGGTATATTTATAGGGTATAAGATTAATAAGCTCTCTTTCCTGTTTTCTATCTACTTGTACTTCTTTAATTAAAAAGTTTCTGTTAAACTGCTCTCCTCACTTTGTCAAACTTCTTAATTTAACCCTTACAGAACCAGTACTGATTCTAAGATGGAAGGTAAGGGTTTAAAAAATAAATACTAACTGATTGATTCTGCTACCCTGAACAGCTTCTTCTGGATAATGTTCGGTGTGGATCTCTCACATCTGGGACCCATTTCCTTGGGCCATTTCCTTGAGTTGTCAGGCCCAGGACTTTACTCTGTTTAGGGTTAAAGTGGGTACTAGGAACTGAGGACAAAGAAGCAAAATGTCTCATCCTTGAGAAAAGCACTTCTCCCATGACAAGAGGGTCTGTTCTGCCTTTTTTTTAAACACATTTATTATTCATTTTTATCCTGACTTGGATTTTCCAGGCTTGAAAGCTTATTTTTTACTTCATAAGGAAGCTTGTATCAACAAGGTAAGAGGAAAAGATTTTTTTTTAAATTATATCGCACATATATAATAGCGCAGCAGAAAAATTACTTGCTCTCTGGCAATTGTGTATATCTAGCATACAGTGAAATCAAATACAGTTGGAAAATAACAGAAAATCTGTTGACATTACTCCCTCCAGGGTTTATAGGCACTTTTAGCAAGGGTAGTTTATGGACAAAATTTATATACTGTTCCAGAATAATGGCCTAGGGTGAACAGCAGAGGAGCTATGACAAAATCAACTAAAGAAATGATTTATTAGCTATGTGACCATGGGCAATTCACTTAACTGCTGTCATCCTCAGTTTCCTCATCTATAAAATAGGAAAATAATAGCTCTCTTACTATGTTATATGGCTTTCAGGAAATTAAGTTCTCTGGGGCTCAGTTTACTCATCTCTAAAATAAAGAGGTTACACTAAATGTTATATTAATATTAAATAATAATGATAACATTTTTTGTAGCATTTACTTTGTGCTAGCACTAAATGCTTTACAATTATTAACTCATTTGGTCCTCAAAACAACCATGAAGGCAATGCCCATTTTCTGCTTTACAAAATTGTTTTAAGGATCAAATGAGATAATTATAAAGCATTTACTACATTGCCTGGAACATAGTAAGCACTATATAAATATTACCATTGCCATCATTATTATGAACATCTGGTCTAACCCTTTCATTTTAGAGGTGAGGAAATTAAGATTCAGAGAACTTAGGTAATTTGCCGAAAGCCATACAATTTGAAGCAGAGTTATTATTATTTCCATTTTACAGATGAGGAAACTGAGGAAGACACCATTTCAGTGAATTGCCTGGGGTCACAAAGCTAGCAAGAATCCAAGGGTGAACTTCAATTTGGGTTTTTCTGATTCCAAGCCTGACTCTCGGTCCACTGGTCACTTAGCTAGCATCTCTTCAATCAAGATCTAAATGTGATCATCTTAAAAGTTCACGTGATACACGAGTATCATTTTCTCACTTTGTCCCAGGTGTTAAATGTTTTTTCTCATGCTTTGTTGACTAAGACTATTAGAAAATCTGATGTGATGTAGTCCACACGCATATCTGGAACAATGAGTCTAACCACAGATATATTTAACATGTTTCAGTATGCTTCCCTATCATGCAAATACCTAAGAGCAATAGTAGACACTGTTGCATACATGAGTTCAAGACTGGTAACACTGAGAGCTTATTGAGGTCTGACACAATAAAACTCAATTTGGAGATCAGGGATCAAATTCCACTTCTGGATTGATTGAATGATTTAGCTCCTCTGGGCCATAATTTCCACATATACAAAATGAGTGTGTTGGACTAGATGTTCTCAAAGGAATTTTCTGGTTCTAAATGTATGACCTATGACTATAACAAAGAAACCATTGACCACTACTATTGTAAAAGTGAAATTTGGGAAATGCCATCTAAAAGTATATATATATTTACTATGGACACGTGGGGACCTTAAAACTACATTTCCCGTGGTCCAACGGGTTTCTGGTTTGGTTCTTTGGGCGTGGGGACGCCTACGTCACCACACAGAGGTCAGTTTAAATCTCCTGGGTTAGGAGGAAGTCGCTCTCTTGGCTAGCAGACTCAGGAAGAGACAGGAGGTAACAATAATGGCTGGGCGGCAGTTTTGAATTCTTACAAGCGCTTGGTCTAATGACTTTATTTATCAGCATGGCTTTAATTAAACTACTAATTTCTATATTTATATCAGCCTTTATCATTTTTTACCTTAATACTAGGTAGAATTCCATGGCACCTTTCTCTTCCATGTCCTTCTGAAGTGAGATACTCCTCCACCCTCACTATGGTATCCCTTGCTATGGGCCAGAATGAGAAGCCTAAAGGCATAAAAGATGCCAAAGTTCCTGACCCTTCATTTGAGCTTCCTTTTAGGATTTAGAGATGAAGAGATCATCTAGTCTAAGACCCTCATTTTACAAGGTAAGAAACTGTGGCTTAAAGTGATTTACCCAAAGCCACATTCATATTCAGGACCTATACATGTCCAAATCTCACTCTATCTCTCACTATAGATCATATATTTATAACGAGAAGAGAAATTCACCCTTCACATGTGCCTATCAAAGCATGATAGATGCAAACTTGATATGTCAACTATAATTGACAAACTCTCAACTACTACCCAGGAGAACAAGACAGAATTTGGGCCCAGGCAAAGAGCACATGGAATGATTATGGTAACAATGACAGGGGATGTTTGTACAACATGAGATGGTCTCAAAGTGCTATGGGAGTTATTATTTCATTTGAGCCTCATGACAATCTCATGAAGTAGTTATTATTATGGAAAATTATTATTATTCTGATAAGAAAGCTGAGTCTCAAGAGAAAATCAGTGATTTATCAAGATCACAAAGTTGAAGTGTTAGAGCCAGGATTCAAACCTAGGTCTCCTAGTAAATCCAAATCCAAAGCTATTCCCATTACACAATATACAATTCCTATTAGCTTACAAGTGGAGAGCTGTTATCAGTTTAGAAATAGATGGGTTCTAGACCTGGGATGTAGAGTATAGGGAGCAACCAGGGAAGGAAATTGCTTCTACAAATGCAAGAGATCACCTTCTCTGTAGGGAGCTGCCTGAGTCAGATGTTGGGTGTTATGAGGCAAGATTTGAAACCAGGTCTTCTATCTGCTAGGACATACATACATACATACATACATACATACATATATATACATTTATGTCTGAGAAATTCTAACAGTGACAATAATATATTATGCTTGATGCAGAAACTGGCATTACTGAGCCACTGAAAAGACAGCACATACTTCCTCATTAGTTGTTCAGTAGTAGTGATATAATCTACTCCTTTTTTTGTCCTTCTGACCAACAACATGATCTGCTGAGTTACAGATACAGCCTCCAGGAAGAGGAAGGAACAATGGCTTTGGAGTCAAGAGGATCTGGGTGTGAATTCAGGCATACTTTGTTTTAGCATGCCTTGCAAGTACTGTATTGTAAAAAAAAAGGTTTGTGACAACTCTATATCGAATGAGGCTTTTGGCATGTTTTTCCAACAGCATGTGCTCACATCATATCTCTGTGTCACATTTTGATAATTCTCCTGATATTTAATTTTTTTCATTATTATAATATCTGTTATAGTGATCCATTGTCAGTGATATATGGTATTACTATTATAATTATTTTAAGTGTCATGAACTATACCCATTTTTGACTGTGAACTTAACCAATAAATGTCATGTGTGGTCTGACTACTCCATCCTCCAGCCATTCCTCTATCTCCCTCCCTCTTTTATTAGGCTTCCCTAGTCCCTGAGACACAATGACATTGAAATTAATCCGATTAATAACTCTACAATGGCCTCTGAAAGAGGTCAAGCAAAAGGTACTCAATGTGGCAAAGTTCATTATTGTCTTATTTTAAGAAATTGCGAAAAACATTGATTGCTCATGGTTAGGATGAGCTAACATAATAAAAATGACCATTCTACCCAAACTAACTTACCTATTTAGCGCCATACCTATCAAACTACCAAAAAAGTTTTTCATTGAATTAGGAAAAACTATAACAAAGTTCATTTGGAATAACAAAAGATCAAGAATATCAAGGGAAATAATGGGAAAAAAATGTGAAGGAAGGTGGCCTAGCAGTACCAGATATTAAACAGTACTATAAAGCAGCAGTCATCAAAATGGTATGGTACTGGCTAAGAGACAGAAGGGAGGATCAGTGGAATAGACTTGGGGTAAGTGACGTCAGCAAGACAGTGTATGATAAACGCAAAGAGCCCAACTTTCTGGACAAAAATCCACTATTTGACAAAAACTGCTGGGAAATTTGGAAAACAATATGGGAGAGATTAGGTTTAGATCAACATCTCACACCCTACACCAAGATAAATTCAGAATGGGTGAATGACTTGAATATAAAGAGAGAAACTATAAATAAGTTAAGTGAACACAGAATAGTATACTTGTCAGATCTCTGGGAAAGGAAAGATTTTAAAACCAAGCAAGAGTTAGAGAAAATTACAAAATGTAAAATGAATGATTTTGATTATATAAAACTAAAAAGCTTTTGTACAAACTAAAACAATGCAGCCAATATCAGAAGGGAAACAACAAATTGGGAAAAAAATCTTTGTAACAAAAAACTCTGACAGGGGTCTAATTACTCAAATATACAAGGAGTTAAAGCAATTGTATATAAAAAAAATCAAGCCATTCCCCAATTGAAAAATGGGAAAGAGACATGAATAGGCAATTTTCAGATAAAGAAATCAAAACTATCAATAAGCACATGAGAAAGTGTTCTAAATCTCTAATAATTAGAGAAATGCAAATCAAAACAACTCTGAGGTATCACCTCACACCTAGCAGATTGGCTAAAATGAAAGAAGCAGAGAGTAATGAATGTTGGAGGGGATGTGGCCAAATTGGAACATTAATGCACTGCTGGTGGAGTTGTGAACTGATCCAACCATTCTGGATGGCAATTTGGAACTATGCTCAAAAGATTATAAAAGAATGCCTGCCCTTTGATCCAGCCATACCATTGTTGGGTTTGTACCTCAAAGAGATCATAGATAAACAGACTTGCACAAAAATATTTATAGCTGCGCTTTTTGTGGTGGCAAAAAACTGGAAAAGGAGGGTATGCCCTTCAATTGGGGAATGGCTGAACAAATTGTGGTATATGCTGGTGATGGAATACTATTGCGTTCAAAGGAATAATAAACTGGAGGAATTCCATGTGAACTGGAAAGACCTCCAGGAATTGATGCAAAAGGAGCAGAGCCAGAAGAACATTATACACAGAGACCAATGCACTGTGGTAAAATCGAATGTAATGGACTTCTGTACTGGCAGCAATGCAATGACCCAGGACAGTTCTGAGGGACTTACGGTAAAGAACGCTACCCACATTCAGAGGAAGAACTACAAGAGTGGAAACACAGAAGAAAAGCAACTACTTGAACACATGAGTTGAGGCGGACATGATTGGGGATGTAGACTCAAAATGATCACACCAAAGCAACTATCTAAAATATGTAAATAAGTCTTGATCAATGACACATGTTAAAACCAGTAGAAATGCATATCGGCCATGGGAGGTAGGGAGGTCGGGGGGAGAAGGGGAAAGTAAGAGCATAAATCATGTAATCATGTTAACTTTTCTAAAAAATAAATATTAATAAATAAAAAAAAAAAATTGCCACAGTCACCCAACTTTCAGCAGCCACTATCCTGATCAGTCAAGCCGCTATCCACAGTAAGGAAAGACTTTCCATCAGCAAAAAAATTATGATTCACCGAAGCCTCAGATGATAGCTAGCATTTTTTTTAGCAACAAAGTATTATAATTTAAAGTATGGAGGGCATCCAGAGGAGGAGCCAAGATGGTGGAGTAAATAGTGCAGCAACGCACCATTTCACCACGAAAAACCTCTCCAACCAAGAGTAAAATATCACCACAAAATAAATATAGGAATGAAAGAACCAATAGAGAAAGCGGAAAACAACTTTCAAAAAAGAAAAACCCAAAAAGTAGGCAGAGATCATCTGGGTAACAGAGGTGAGAGGAGAACAGAGCTAGTAGGAGGCATAGCAACAAGTGAAGAGCAAGCCAAGAGCAAACCACCCCCACTATCTACCCCCCACTACCTCAAACATCTGCTCTCACAAGTTCCAAACTTAAACTCAAGCTAAGTAAGACCCTGAGATCCTCCCTGGGCAAATAGTGGTCCAAGGCAACTAATACTTCTTGAAATTACAAACCTCTGGAAACATCCACAGTCCCAGCCCAAGGCAATCTGGGCTGAAGGGGGCCAATTTGCATGGGCCCAGGTGAAGCCAGGAATATCAGTCTGGGCTTGGGATGAGGACATAATCCACCATTTAGAGTGAGGATACAATTCTCAGGGGAAGCCTCCCCAGGATATTTTTTTTTAAACCCTTAACTTCTGTGTATTGGTCTCATAGGTGGAAGAGTGGTAAGGGTGGGCAATGGGGGTCAAGAGACTTGCCCAGGGTCACACAGCTGGGAAGTTCTAAGGCTGGATTTGAACCTAGGACCTCCTGTCTCTAGGCCTGACTCTCAATCCATTAAGCTACCCAGCTGCCCATCCCCAGGATATTTTTGCCCAAAACTAAGGGTGGAGTTCCAGGACAGGGCAATGGAGGGTGTGCCTGATTGAATCAAGAACAGGTAAGACCAAAAATGTGAGCCTAAGCCTGAGACTAGAATCCGATCAGCAGCTAACCTAATCACATTCAGAATAAGATAAAAAAAAACTTACACCTAAGCCTGAGGAAAGTCTTTATGCTATCAAGATCTCAAGGGTCAATTGAATCAGTAGGGGGAAGAGACTCTCAGAGCTCTCAACTCTCAGACCATCTGGTAAACTAGTAACAATCCAGAAAATAAGCCAAAAATAATATCAAGGAAGGACTAAAATTTAAGAGGGTACCTCAACTCCCCAGAAAACAGAGCCTTCCTATAATTAGATAGGAAAAATGAGCAAACAACCCAAAAAGCACCTAGCTCTAAAGACTTTTTATGGAGACAGAACAAGGCACAGAAATAGGAGACAGCAAAGCAAAGGAAACACACCCAAAGTCCAAAAGAAAAATATAGATTGGGCATAGATGCTGTAAGAGCTTTAAAAAAGACTTCAAAAACCAATTATTAGAGGTAGAGGAAAAGTGGGGAAGAGAAATTAAAGTGATGCAAGAAGAAATGGGCCAATAAATAGGGCAATCTAGACGATATGGGTGAATATTTACAAAAATATAAATTGCCTAGATCTACAGAATAAGAAATAGAATACTTAAATAATGCAATATCAGAAAAAGAAATTGAACAAGCCATCAAAGAACTCCCTAAGAAAAAATCTACAGGGCTAGATGGATTCACAAGTGAATTCTATCAAACATTTAAAGAACTGATCGATGACACATGTAAAACCCAGTGGAAATGTGCGTCAGCTATGGGGGTTAAGGTACTGGGGGAGGGGAAAGAAAGAACAAGAATCATGTAACCATGGGAAAATGTTCTTAAAAAATAAAAAACAAATATTTAAAGAACAACTAATCCCAATACTACACAAACTATTTGACAAAATAAGCAAAGAAGGAGTTCTACCAAATTCCTTTTATGACACAAATATGGTACTGATTCCAAAGCCAGGCAGATCAAAAACAGACAAAGAAAACTGCAGACCAATCTCCTTAATAAACATAGATGGAAAAATCTTAAACAGAAATACTAGCAAAAAGACTCCAGCAAGTGCTCACGAAGGTTATTCATTATGATCAGGTGGGATTTATGCAAGGATGGTTCAATATTAGGAAAATCATCCACATAATTGACCATATTAACAAGCAAACCAACAAAAATCACATGATTATCTCAATAGATGCAGAAAAAACCTTTGACAAAATACAATACTCATTCCTACTGAAAACACTGGAAAGTATAGGAATAGAAGGACCTTTCCTAAAAATAATAAACAGTATATATTTAAAACCATCAGCAAACATCATCAACAAAGCGGATAAATTAGAAACCTTCCCAATAACATCAGGAGTGAAACAAGTATGGCAATTATCATCTCTATTATTTAACTAGAAACTAGAAACACTAGCAGTAGCAATTAGCGAAGAAAAAGAAATTGAAGGAATTAAAATAGGCAGTGAGGAGACCAAAGCTATTACTCTTTGTAGATGATATGATGGTCTACTTGAAGAATTCTAGGGAATCAACTAAGAAGCTAGTGGAAATAATCAACAACTTTAGCAAAGTTGCAGGATACAAAATAAACCCTCATAAATCATTAGCATTTCTATATATTTCAAACACATCCCAGAAGCAAGAGTTATAAAGAGAAATTCCATTTAAAATCACTGTAGACCAGTGAAGGGCAAACTACAGCCCATGGGGCAGATGCAGGCCCCCTGAAATGTTCTATCTGGCCATGTGACATTATTCCTAAACTGACAAATACAATGAATAGGATACAATACGGTGAAACTTTGAAAGAATTGCCTTAGAAACAGACTGACATATGAGCATTTCCTTTCCTCTGGCCCCCCTCTTTAAAAAGTTTGCCCATCACTGCCCTAGACAATATAAAATACTTAGGAATCTATTTGTCAAGACAAACACAGGAAGTATATGAACACAACTACAAAACACTTTCAAAACAATTAAAAATAGATCTAAACAATTGGAAAAACATTAATTGCTCATGGGTAGGACAAGCTAACATAATAAAAATTACAATTGTACCCAAATTAATTTACTTATTTAGTGCCCTACCTATCAAACTACCAAGAAACATTTTTACTTAATTAGAAAAAACTATAACAAAATTCATTTGGAAGAACAAAAGATCAAGAATATCAAGTGAAATAATGAAAAAAAAATGAGGAGGGGGGCTAGCAGTACCAGATGTTAAACTGTACTTTAAAGCAGTGGTCATCAAAAAAATAAGATACTAGTTAAGAGACAGAAGGGAGAATCAGGGGAATAGACTTCAGGTAAAAGACCTGAGCCAGGCAATATATGATAAACTTAAATATCCCAGCTTTGGGGACAAAAATCCACTATTTGACAAAAATTGCTGGGAAAACTGGAAAACAGAATGGGAGAGATTAGGTTTAGATCAACATCTCACACATTACACCAAGATAAACTCAGAATGGGTGAATGACTTGAATATAAAGAAGGAAACTATAAGTAAATTAGGTGAACACAGAATAGTATACCTGTAAGATCTTTGGGAAAGGAAAGATTTCAAGATCAAATTAGAAAATTAGAAAAAATAGAGAAAATTACAAATATACAATAAATAATTTTGATTACATTAAATGAAAAAGGTTTTGTACACACAAATCCAACAATAAGAAGTGAAGAAACAAAATGGGAAAAAATCTTTATAACAAAAGTCTAACTACTCAAATTTATAAGAAGCTAAATCAATTGTACAAAAAAATCAAGCTGTTTCCCACAATTGATAACTGGGCAAGGGACATGAATAGGCAATTTTGAGATAAAGAAATCAAAACTATCAATAAGCACATGAAAAAGTGTTCTAAATCTCTTATAATTAGAGAAATGCAAACTCTGAGGTACCACTTCACACCTAGCATATTGGCTAACATGACAGCAAAGGAAAGTATTAAATATTGTAGAGGATGTTGCAAAATAAGGACATTAATGCATTGCTGGTGGAGTTGTGAATTGATCCAACCATTCTGGATGGCAATTTGGAACTATGCCCAAAGGGCTTTAAAAGACTCCCTGCTCTTTCATCCAGCCATACCACTGCTGGGTTTGTACCCCAAAGAGATAATAGGGAAAAACACTTGTACAAAAATATTTATAGCTGCACTCTTTGTACTGGGCAAAAAAATTGGAAAACAAGTAGTGTCCATTGAATGGGGAATGATTGAACAAATTGTGGTATCTGATGATGATGGAATATTATTCTGCTTAAAAGAATAATGAACTGGAGGAATTCCATATGAACTGGAAAGACCTCCAGGAATTGATGCAGAGTGAAAGGAACAGAACCAGGAGAACCTTATACACAGAGGCGGATACACTGTGGCACAATCGAATGTAATAGACTTCTCTACTAGCAGCAATGCAATGATCCAGGACAACTCTGAGGGACCTATGAGAAAGAACACTATCCTTATACAGAGAAAGAACTGTGGGAGCAGAAACACAGAAGAAAAACAACTACTAGATCACATGGGTTGATGAGGTTATAAACAGGGATGTAGACTATAAACAATCACCATAGTGCAAATATCAATAATATAGAAATAGGTCTTGATCAATGGCACATGTAAAACCCAGTGGAACTGCACATTGACTATGGGAAGGGGGTGGGAGGAGGGGAGGGAAAGAACATGAATTATGTAATATAAATATATATATCAATAAATGTATACACACACACACACACACACACACATATATATATATATATATATAAAATAAATAAAAATGGGCCAATTGAAAAAGAACCAAATACTGACAGGAAAACCAGGATTTAAATTATCAGAATTGACCATCTAGAAACGTAATGATTTCATGAGAAATCAAGAAACAATAAAGCAGAATCAAAGGAATGAAAAAACAGAGGAAAACATCAAATATCTCATTGAAAAAACAACTGCCCTAGAAAACAGATCTAGGAGAGACAATCTGAGAACTACTAGATTACCTGAAAACCATGATGAAGAAAAAACCTTGGATATCATATTACAAGAAATTACCAAAGAAAACAGCCCAGAGATCCTTGGACAAGAAAATAAAATTGAAATTGAAAGAATTCACAGACGGCTTCACAGAAAGAATTCCAGAAAGAAATCCTCAATTGACAACTTCCAGGAATGTAATAGCCAAATTCAAGTGCCACCAAGCCAAGAAAAAATACTTCAAACAGCCAGAAAGAAACCATTCAGATATGATGAAGCTACAATTAAGATCACTCAGGACCTAGCGACTTCTACATTAAAGGATCAGAAGGCATGGAATATGATATTCAGAAAGGCGAAATATTTGGGTTTACAACCCAGAGTCATCTATCCAGCAAAACTGAGTGTACTCTTTCAGGGGAAAAAAAAATAGTCATTCAATAAGATAGAAGATCTTTAAGCATTCCTGAGGAATAAGCCAGACCTAAACAAAAAAATTTAAAGGCCAAATATGAGACACAAGAGAAGCCCAGAAAAGTAAATAAGAAAGAGCAAATTTAAGAGACTCATTCATGTAAAAATCTTTAAATGTTTACATGGAAAGAAGATTTCTATAATTCTCAAAAATTACTCTCAGTAGTAGAGAAAATAGAAGGAATGTAGACAGAAAGAGGGTAGGAAAATTATGATTATGATAATGATGTATACGATGATATAGAACGATATAATGTATATGTAAATGTGATGATATGAAATGATACGTATGTATATGATATGATACATATTGTTATAAATATAGGAGGGTAAACTGGATACTACCACTCTTAATTTGGTGACAGTAGTTTACCTCCAATAGTTATAACAGTTTTTGGTGAAGCCAGACTATAGGACCTAACAAAAAGAGAACAGAAGAGCAAAGAGAAATGGGACTGGTTAGAATGACATTTATACTAGGGACCATAGAAATGTTTTTATATTCTTTCACCCAGGGAGTAATCAAAGTATGGTTTCACATTATACCGGAATACTTTATAAAAATACTAACCATTTATAATACATATAGATATCTAACTATAACTATGGCAGAATTTATATCATACTTGCCAGCACTGATAGTGGTTCTGATAATGGTTATTCAAGGTTTAATGGCAGTTAAGAAACTAGTTAATGTAATGTTTGGCAAAGGCAAGAATGATAAGGATGACAGTATAGCAATGATGAAAGAGCAAATGAGAATAATGATAGAAACAAACAACAAGATAAGATTGGGTCAAGATCTGGATAACCACACCATAATGCAATTAGAGATAATTGAAAGCATGTACAAACCAAAAGAAAAGTGGACTCCAAAAGCAAAGATGACAGATGCTAGCACACAGACAGAAACTGAAACAGGGACAGCTACACAAACTAAGGCTGGAGCAGTGGCACTTGCTACCATGACCTTGCTACCAATTATTGATCAGACACAATTTCGGGCTGATGGGGAGGCTGTGAACATGAAAACATACAGGGCGTTCACGGCTCAGGATCTTAAAGTTTTGAAAAGGAGATTCCCTAAATTCTTTCTGTCCCCTTACATGGCCACAAAGGAGCTAAAGTGTACATTTAGCCTTTTTAATCTATCCTATGCTGATGCTGAGTTTTTACTCTACAAATTTTTCACTCCAAGGGAGAAAACCAGATTCATTGATGAAACTAGGAACAACGCAAATTTAATGGATTGGCCAAGGGATCATTCTGACATAGACTTGAATTCACCTGCTAATATGAGAGAATTGATAAAATGCAGGACAGATCTATTGGAGACAGTCAAAATTCATGGCAAAAGGCCAAATGGGTGAAATAAATTTGAACGGATGAGGTAGACTGAGGATGAGCACCGGAGTCTGTTCCTGGACAGGTTGATTGAGAACTCTGAAAATCTCCTACGTTTCAATAGGGACCAGGCAGATGAAACATTACCCCACATAAAGAGGCAATTCATAAAGGGAACTATTCAGGTGTATTTCAGGCAAAGTTGTCCCCAGTGGGAGGAGCTGTCACTGGAAGAAATAAGAAAACATGCCACATACATATATGAGTCTAAACAGAAAGAACAGCAAATTAAACATGAGCTGGACTCAGAGAAAGACAGGACAATTCAGGAGTTGAAATGGGAATTGAAGGAGGCAAGGAGAGACTGAGACAAAGAAGAATTTAAAAATTATGCTTTATAAATCACCAAGAATAGAGAATTTAGACCAAAAAAATACTTATTATAACCAGAAGAAGTCCAACAATTCAGTTCCAAAATGTTTTTTGTGCAATAGGCCAGGTCACCTGATCAGGCAATGTAGATTCAGGAAACAAATTGATTTTAATAAGGATAGGACTGATAATTATAAGAAAACTTATGTTAACAGCAATTGGGCAAGCAAATCTCAAAAGTCACAAGCTTGTTGCCAACATGATTGTAAAAAATCAGATAAGCCATCTCTAGGTGAAATGGAAAAATTTTTGAAATTAGGAGCAAGACGGAGAAGTACACAATGAAGGTTAACTTGTAATACACACCAACAAAGAGAAAATACAAATAGAGAGAACAAAAAGCTCAAAGGAAAGAATGAGGCTCAAATACTAATGATAGACATTGATGAGGGAAATCAATATATCACATTAGAGAAAAGACAGAAGTCCACTGCTAAGATAGAGATGGAAAATGAATTGAGAGAATTGCATAGAGATATTTATGGGGACAAATCTTCTCTTGTGGAAAGCACTGAATTTTCACAGACTTCAAAGGAAGAAGTGAAAGAAATTGACAAAAGGCTAGTTACAAGTGACTTATACTTTGAACTAGACAGTCAGAATAACATTGTTGCAAAAAGCCAATCGCTAGCTATGTTGGACATGTAAGAAGTTCAGGGGAAAGACTTGGTATCATTACCAAGCCCCAAGAAAAGTGCTTTGCCAGGGAAAAAGAAGTAACTTCACTTAGTTTAACACACAATACCAAAATGGAGGACGAGAGAGAAACACTGTTTCAGACTCAAACCTCTAGCTCAGAGAACATCATAACAACAGAAAAAGGGATACATTTCTGCCTAAACCCCAGGCTTCAAGCCTAGAAACAATGTAGCAAGCACCGTGATTTCAAAGTGGCCAGCAAGAGGAAAATTTGAAAAAATGGAGGACACTGAAATCGAGGCTCAAAGGCTCAAAGAGGCAGGCTTACCCATGAATACCTACAACTTAAAAAATACCACACACACAGGGCTGAGACCTCAAGTCCTGGTGAGAGAGAAGGAAAATACACCTAATCCTTTCCCTGGAACCATGAATGAAGACTTATAATGCCCTGGAGTGCAGGAAAAACTGACAAAATTAAAACTGTTGTCCAAGAGAAGCCATTTTGTACTCTAGGCACAGAAGACGAATAGCTAGGGGGAGGGGCAGTATCAGACATAAAAAAAAAAAAAAAACTGCACATGGAGGCAGACATTTTACAGGAAGTGAATTCATCATCAGACTACAGTATATCTGCTAAGAGAGAGGCATTAAGTTCTGAAACCATTACTGCCCTGCCACTAAAAGAAGGGAAACAGATACAACTTTACATGACAATAACACTAAAGAACCATTGATCACAATTCAAATCAATGATGAATATATAAATGGGATAATTGATACAGGAGCAGATATAAGTTGTTTAAAAAAATCTCCCTAGAGATTGTGAGATGCAATAGCAATAGCCTATGGGAAACTGATAAGTGAATTGTTAGAGGCCATACAGTTACCTTCGAAGTTATCTGTCATTCACTGCCAAGCACATCAAAAGTTAATGGGACCAGTACAGCTAGGCAATTACAGAGCAGACATCAGTGCAAAGTTTGCAGCTAGATTTGGACTAAGGGCTATATTTCACTTAGCCTTAGTAGATAAAGATGAATTACTACAAGCTTACACACAAAAGGAAGTGGAATATTGGCAGAAAAACCTTGGAGCCAATCTAGTGAATGGAGTATGGATGTCTATCTCTGGGAAACCATTTTTGCCGAAATTACTGCACCATACTGCTTGCGCAGCAATTCACAGAAAAGGCCATTATGGAGTTTTATGTATTATGGATACAATCCACAAAAGCTGGATCGTTATAGGCGTGACAACAGAAGCCAAACAGTTGTATGACAGTTGTATAGTGTGCCAACGGTATAACAAGGCTATAATTAAGACTAAAGCCTATGGGGGTAAACCACTAGCGTTCACACTGTTTGAATGCTTGCAAATAGATTATGTCACAATACCAAGATGTCAAAAATATAGGTACATACTCATGATAGTGGACAAGCTGTCAAAATGGCCAGAGGCATTCCCAGCCAAGAAAAATGATGCAGCTTTCGTAGCAAAGATGCTACTGAGGGAGATAATTCCAAGATTCTCTATTCAGGCAGTAATCTCATCTGACTCTGGTAGCCACTTTACAAACTCTATTCTAAAGCAAGTCTACTAGGTGCTAGGAATTAAGAGACATCTATGTTCTATCTATCGACCGCAGTCATCAGGAGCTGTGGAACAAACTAATCAATCTTTGAAATTAGATGATTTGCAAAAGTTATCCTTAATACAGCAAAAAGTTCCACTTGATTTTAGTCTACATGATTATCAACCTGGAGATAAAGTTTAATCAGAAATTTCACAAGATCAGTGTTAGAACCAAAATGGTGTGGACCACACGAAATAATCTTAGTTACACCTACCTCTGTAAAAATCAAGGGGAAAAAATTGGTGGTTTCACTATTTGCACTTAAAGACCTCAGTGAAGCTAAGACCTCATCCAAATATTCAGCCTCAAATGCAAGAAATAGAATCTCATCTAAACATTCAACCTCAAACACAAGAAACCGAATCTGACATGGAGATAGAACCTCAAAGCAAAAAAATCACACTCTGAAATAAAGCCTCAAACAGAAAAACACCAAGATACAGATGTAGTCACAAATGAAACACAAGAAACAGATCACTATCAAGAACAAGACACTCAAATCATTGATTTCGATCACACAAATTCCTCATTCATTCATAAAGATCAACAGTTAAACCTATCAGAAATCATAAGTGATGAAGAAGAAGAAAACGGAATATTAGACTAAGCATTACATATATTACATCAAAGACATGTGCAAACACAGAATCTCATAAAAAGAAATTGTGTGGCAACACAAAATTTAACATGACATCACACAGTCACACATAGGTTCCTGATCCAGGGATTCTTCAATCAAGTCAACAAACGACAAGATGGGTAAAGGAGAAAAGATAAGCAAAGGAGAAGAGAGATGAGATCCCAAAGATTCCAGAGTTCCAGAGACATCAGGACATCAGGACCAGTGCAAAGACAACAGGGGACACTGCACTACAGACTGTACAAGGACCTGAACTGTGACAACACCTGTGACTTGGACATCATCACTGGAAGAATCACAAGGAGAGAAGATCAGCAAATGAAGATTAGGTTTGAATAGGTGCAAGGTTTCCACATTTAGACACTAATCACAAGGGAAATGCACAAACTAGAATGCATGCAACAGAACATAAGCTGATTGACAGATTCTGAAGAAGAAGGTGAGTATAAACCCAAACAGTAAATGTTAGGTCATGAGTCCAACACATAGTCACAGTAAAGTCACATCACATGTACATAATGTAAATAAATGTATATAGTTGAAAATAAACTATAGTGACCCAAATGAGCAAGAGAACTAAGATTCCTTGCAAGGTCTAAAGTACTCATTTCATAGGAACATCAAATGAAAACCTTGTACATATGTAATATTTTACTAACATGTATAGCATAAGTCTACCCCGTAGGGAAAGAGTACATGCAGGGAAGTTCAATTCTAGCTAGCATAGGGTCAGTGTAAATTAGTTATAAATGTTCAAACGGAATTGTTAAAAGGAATATTAGACAAGCATTGTATAGTGTAGTTTAGTTAGGGATGAAACTAATTGACTAACACATTAACTATAGTGTAAGAATTACTGACAAACTAATCTTCCTAACCATAGATTAGGGAATAGAAAATATTAGAATTTATTGTGAATTAGGAATGTTATTTGAAGTTAGTATTAGAAATATAAACAAAGTTATTGCAAAATTTCATTAATTTAAAGTAAGAAACAACATGGATAATTATTCTTAAATGTCCTGATAATGTTTGCATGTTATACTTATGTTCAAACGATGTGTTTATGAAAATATTGTATTCAAACCCCACACTTTCCCAGAAAAACCAATCCTAACCCCTTGTCGTTAGCTCTAGGCTAGATAGATAGATAAGGCATTAGGTAAGAGAGGATTTATTATTTTGGGAAGGGTAGTTAATGGGATAGAAACACATAGTTAAGAATAGTATAGAGTAGAAATCATCCATAGATAAGATCAGCTGGAAATTTACAGGTTGAAATTTCCAAAAACAAAACAGCATTCATGTCATATTGAAGCTCTGGGAGCTGAGAGTCCCACCTTGATTGACAGGTGAAGACAGTTGGACCTCAGAATGTTCCCAGAGGCCATGAGGACAGGGGAGAAAGCGGTTGGCCAGGGGCGGTATAAATACCCTGGCAGCCCCTGACAAGGGGTCTTTCCATGTTCTTTGGACCTTGGATCTGTGGACCCAAGAATGACATGTAAAAAAATCAATGAAGGGGCTAAAAGAGAGGGTTCCACTGAGAGAAAAGGGAAGGGAGAAACAGAATGGGGTAAATTATATAACATAAAGAGGTGAGAAAAATCAACACAGAGAGGGGAGGATAAAGGTGGTGATGGACAATGCTTAAACATTTTTCTTTTTGTAACTGGCTCAGAGAGGGCCACATACTCAGTGGGGCTTAGAATTTTACCTTTCCCTACAAAGAAGTAGAAGGAGAACAAGACAAGGAAAGTAGGGAATAACAGAAGGGAGGGGGACTTGAGGGAGTGACAAAAAGCAAAATACTGGTGAGAAATAGAGTGAAAGGTAATAGATCAGGATCTAAAGGGGATAATAAGATGGAGGGCAATACACAGTCAGTAATCATAACACTTAATTGAATGGGAAGAACTCACCCACTAAATGGAAGAGGATGGCAGAGTGGCTTAAAAAACAGAATCCTACTATATGTTGTTTACAAGAAATACATTTGAGCCAAGGTGACACACACAGATTCAAGGTAAAAGGCTGTACCAAAATATATTATGTATCAGCTAAAGTAAAAAAAGGAGTAGCAATCATGATACCATACAAAGCCAAAGTAGAAATTGATTGGATTAAAAAGAGAAAAGGAAGGAAATTACATTTTATTCAAAGATACTATAAACAATAAAGTATTATGATTATTAAACATCTATGCGCCAAATGGTATGGCATCTAGATTTCTAAAGGAAAAATTGAAAGAGCTCAAGGAGGAAATAGATAGTAATACCATACTAGTGGAGGATCTTAAACTTCCCTTCTCAGAATGAGATAAATTGAAGCAAAAACTAAATTAAAAAGAAGGGAAGTAAATGAAATGTTAGAAAAATTAAGAGTTAGTAGATATCTGGAGAAAACTAAATGGGATAAAAAGGAATATACCTTCTCAGTAGAACATGATACATATACAAAGACTGACTATGTACTAGGCATAGAAATATTGCAAACCAATGCAGAAAAGTAGAAATGATAGATAACACTTTTTCAGATCATAATGCAGTAAAAATTATAATTAACAAGGGTTCATGGAAAGGCAAATTTAAAGTTAATTGGAAATTAAATAATCTAATTCTTCAAAACCGGTGGATCAAATAAAAAATCATAGAAACAATTACAAACTTCATCAAAGAGAATGACAATGAGAAGATTATTATACCAAAACCTATGGGATACAGCCAAAGCAGTACTCAGGGGAAATTTTATATCGCTGAGTGCTCTTATGGGAAAACCAGAGGAGTTAACTTAAATATTATTAGTGGGTTCAGTGAGGTGGATAGGAGACAGGAAGGGACAATGGGTAAGACTTTCAAGCCAGGGAACCAGGTTTAACTATAAGGGGAATGACTGTTGACAGAAATGGCAGTTAAGCCTAACTGTCACTCTGCCCCACCCAGCTTGGAATAACCTCAAAGTGTTAAAATACCTTCAATGAGGACTTTAAAGTGCTAGAAAACACATGGGGAAACAGTTTAATTGTAATATGAGGGGATAGGAGAGGGGGTTAGGTGAAACTATATCTAACTGGCCAGGAGTGGAGTCAAAAAGGGTTTTGACAGCTTGGCTAAGGACTTGAAGGAAAGGGCTTGAATTTGGGGTCTCACAACTATTCCAGAAATGTTTCAGAATACCAGGAACCAACTCCTCCACAGCCGATGATCCAAAGTAACCAGGTAGAGAGATGTCTGCAAACTGTCCACCAGATCACAGGCCACGTCCCTACTCAGAGTTGACTTGCAGGATTGATGTCTTCTGCTTTTTCAACCTTCACCGCTCTCCAAGATCCCAGGTGAAAAGGGACTGCAGATTGCACTTCTGCTCTGAACCCTTCACAGCACAGCCATCTGTCTATTGCTCAGCACTCTCCTCCCTACCCGCTGCATTCTATTCAGAATGTCCATGACTTCCAGGAAAGGCTTTCCCTAAAATGCTTACACAAATCTGCTTTTAAACTTTTACAGTCTATACCTATTACAGTGCCTATACCAACAAAATAGAGAAGGCAGAGATCAATGAATTAGGCTTAAAACTTTAAAAATAGAAAAAAGAACAAATTAAAAATCCTTAGATGAAAGCTAAGTTGGAAATCCTAAAAATTAAAGGAGAAATTAATCAAATTGAAAGTAAAAGAAATTTTGAGCTAATAAGACTAAGAGCTGGTACTTTGAAAAAACAAATAAAATAGACAAGAGTACTAGTCAATCTTAATTTTAAAAAAAAGAAGAAAATCAAATTAACAGTATCAAAGATGAAAAGGGGCAATTTCACCTCCAATGAAGAGGAAATTAAGGGCAATTATTAAGAACTATTTTGCTCAATTATATGACAATAAAAATTATAATCTAGGTGAACTGGATGAATATTTACAAAAATGTAAATTGCCCAAATTAACAAAAGAGGAAATAGAATTCTTAAACAATCCCATCTCAGAAAAAGAAATTGCACAAGTCATCAAAAAACTTCCTAAGAAAAAATCCCCAGGGCCAGATGGATTCACAAGTGAATTCTATCAAACATTTAAAGAACAACTAATCTCAATAATATACAAATTATTTGACAAAATAAGCAAAAAAGGAGTTCTACCAAATTCCTTTTATGACAGTTACTGATTCCAAAGTCAGGCAGATCAAAAGCAAAGAAAGAAAACTACAGACCAATCTCCTTAATGAATATAGATGTAAAAATCTTGAATACAATCAAAAAGACTCCAGCAAGTGATTACGAAGGTTATTCACTCTGATCAAGCGGGATTTATACCAGGAAAGCAAGGATGGTTTGATATTAGGAAAAAAATTCATATAACTGACGATATCAATAATCAAACCAACAGAAATCACATGATTATATCAATAGATGCAGAAAAAGCCTTTGACAAAATACAACACTCATTCCTATTGAAAACACTAGAGGAGGCAGCTCAGTGGATTGAGAACCAGGCCTAGAGAGGTCCTGGGTTCAAATCTGACCTCAGATACTTCCCAGCTGTGTGACCCTGAGCAAGTCACTTAACCCCCATTGCCTAGCCCTTACCACTCTTCTGCCTTGGAGCCAGAAGATAAGGGTTTTAAAAAGAAAACCACCAAAAAAACACTAGAAAGTATAGGAATAGAAGGGGCATTCCTTAAAATAATAAATAATATATATTTAAAACCATCAGCAAGTATCACCTACTATGAGGAAAAGTTATAAGCCTTCCCAATACATCAAGAATGAAGCAAGGATGCCCATTATCACCTCTTTTATTCAATATTGTACTAGAAAAGCTAGCAGTAGCAATTAGAGAAGACAAAGAAATTGAAGGGATTAAAGTAGGCAATGAGGAGACTAAACAAACTATCATTCTTTGCAGATGGTATACTTAAAGAATTCTAGGGAATCAACTAAGAAGCTAGTGGAAATAATCAATAATTTTAGTAAAGTTGCAGGGTACAAAGTAAACCCACATAAGTCATCAGTATTTCTATATATTTCCAACAAAAGTCAGCCTCAGGAGTTAGATAGAAAAACTCCATTTAAAAACACTCTAGACAATATAAAATATTTAGGAATCTATCTGCCAAAACAAACACGGGAATTATATGAATGCAACTACAAAACACTTTTCACACAATTAAAACTAGATTGAAACAACTGGAAAAACATTAACTGCTTCTGGGTAGAATGAATTAATATAATAAAAATGACATACCTATCAAACTACCAAAATTTTTTTTATAAAATTAGAAAAAAATTATAACAAAGTTCATTGGAAGAGCAAAAGATCAAGAATATCAAAAGAAATAATGAAAAAAGTTGTGAAGGACAGGGGCCTAGCAGTACCAGATCTTAAAACTGTACTATAAAGCAGTAGTCATCAAAACAATATGGCATAGGGGCAGCTGGGTAGCTCAGTGGATTGAGAGTCAGGCCTAGAGATGGGAGGTCCTAGGTTCAAATCCAGCCTCAGACACTTCCCAGCTGTGTGACCCTGGGCAAGTCACTTGACCCCCATTGCCCACCCTTACCACTCTTCCACCAAGGAGCCAATACACAGAAGTTAAGGGTTTAAAAACAAAACAAAACAAAACAAAACAAAACAATATGGTATAGACTAAGAGACAGAAAGGTGGATCAATGGAATACACTAGGGGTAAATGACCTCAGTAAGCTAGTGTTCGATAAATCTAAAAGATCCCAGGTTTTTGGGACAAGAACTCACTATTTAATTAAAAACTGCTGGGAAAACTGGAAAAACAGTATGGGGAAAATTAGGTTTAGATCCACATCTTACACCTATACCAAGATAAATTCAAAATGGGCAAATGACTTAAATAGAAAGAAAATTCATGTGACTTGCTTTATTGTGATATCTGACATTTGCTTTATTGTGGTGGTCTGGAACTGAATCCACAATATTTGAGGTACGCCTATACCTGTGTTAGCATTTAATAGCTGTGTAACTCCAGGCAAATCAAGTCACCTCTTTAATGCTCATTTTAGGTAGGCTACAGCTAGATGATCTCCAAGGTCTCCTCCGGATCTAAATTCTCTAAGTCACTTCCCCTCTTAAGAATTCAGTTTCCCTATCTGTAAAATGAAAGGACTGAATAAGATGATCAATAAGAATTCTTCCAATTCTAATAGTTGATGGCTGGCTAGGTCTAGGGACAAATGGAATGACAGTCTGTTAACTAACTAAATAGCTCAGCAGTGGGTGAGAAAACTGGATAGCTTTTACCTGGGAATGCGTTGACATCAATGACTGCATGCTGTCCAGTCTGGTTGTTGATGATGATATCAATCCCAAACAACGACACACCAAGTGCTTGTCGAAGGGCCTTGGAAATTTCCCTGATGACATCATCAGAGGGCTTCTCAAAGACTCCTTCTATTTTGTCCAGCTAGTAAAAAGAAATACAAAAGATCAATTGCTCTGTACTGGAACATTTGCGGGTTTTGGAGAAAGAAAGAGGATGTTAAGGTAAGTTCTACAATAAAGAAGAAAAGCAATGGAGGTGAGCAACTCCCTGTTAACTGGGAGTAAGATTAATATTTGTTACCTCAATAACAACCCCAGACACACTGCTATCTTCCCCAGGTATATTCAGGACAGAAGAGAGCCTAATGGAAATGGTCAATTCTGAAAATCAGTACCTACTTTTAGTGATTCATAAAGGGACAAGTGATGCCCCCAAAAAAAGGAACCTAGAAAGTAAAGTTCTGGGTGAAAAAATGGAAGCTTTTATAGACACGGGTAATATTTTTATCACACCTGTTGAGTGAAGGCAGAGGATTCAGAAGAAAAAGCCAAATTTCAAAAGTGAATAGTTTGCTAAAATGGTATCAAAAATTATATTGTACCAAAATCAGGAAAGGGTTTTGTAAAGAAAGAAAATTGCAGGACAATATTGATGCAAAAATTGTAAATAAAATCCTACCAAAAAGATTATGTTATAAAAGGAACAGAATTTAGTCTTTTAGATCATAGTGTAATCTTTAGCAAAGGATCATAGAATCAAGGAACTGGGAGATAACTTAAGATATCAAATGGTTCAATATAATTTCCCTGATGAGAAAACAGACCCAGAAAGATGGGTTGCCTAAGGTCACACTGCTATGGAATGAAATAAATTACTAAATCACAGAAATTGAGCTGTAAGAGACAGTAAGAGACAGGTCATCTGTCCTGATCCTATGTGAAGCACTAATTTTACAACATCCCCAAAAAGAAATCATGCACTACTGTTAAGGCTTCCTGTAATAGGAATATCCCTACATAAAACAGTAGTGTCATGAGGTAGGTAAGAGAACTGAATTTGGAGTTGGGGATCTGGGCTTAAACACTCATCTATCTACAACTTGTGTGACACTGGTAGCTACTTAACCTTTATTGGTAATTGATGGCTCAGTGAACAGAGTACTAGGCTTGAGTTCAAATGCAGCTTCAGACATTTTCTAGTTGGATTACTTCTTCACTTAATTTATTTCTTCAATTTGAAAATGGGAATAACAATAGCAGCTATATCGTAGGACTATTAGGTGGATCAAATGAGATAATACTTGTAAAAAACCACTTAACATAGGACCTGGAACATATTAGGCACCATAAGATGCTTATTCCATTACCTTGCCAATCAAATGAGAAGGATGGAAGAGATAATCTCTGTCCTATGAACCTATTGGTCAACTCTTAATTATTAGTGAATTCTTTTAAAGACTGAATCTATATTTTCATTTCTTTTATAAGCTGGGTCTAGTTTTAACTAACTCTATGGAGTCACACCAAACTGGTTTATCATGGCTTCATGAGAGACTTTCTATGCATGCTTATCTTCTCTCCTCAAACAGATTACAAAATTGCAGTGGGCATGCCTAATATTTCTTTTGTATTTTTAATAAGGCTTCAGCACAATATTAATGTTCAACTAACCCATGTTGGCATTTTTGAGTTCCTTTATGCCCATGATTCCATGAGGCATGATGAACTGAAGAGCAAAGACATCTATAGTGAAAGGAGACTTGGGGAATGGAACTACCAGGCTATCTCCTTTAGAGAAAGAAGCTATGACAACATGGCTGCAAGAAGAATAAGAGAGCAGATATATGGGCAGCACAAGGATATTTTAACACATTACTCTGGGGTTCTTAAACTACTCACCCCACACATTTAGAGGCTAACCCTTCCTATTCCCAGTCTGAGACCCTGCTACAAGTCAACAGAAGCTGTTTCATGTATGTATCATGTATAACCCACATGATGTCTCTTATCTCAATAAGTCTTTGCTGGCTTTTATCTCACACCAAAAAAACCATGCTCTAATAAGCACAAGAATACATTTTTAGAAGGTAATTAAGTCACCATATCTCTGAGCCACAAATGTGTCTTATGGCACAACTAGCTCATTAAGATCATCTCTTTGAAAAAATGGGAAAAAAAACTAAAATAAGTGCCCAGGAACTAATGTTCCACCAAACCCACCCTGTCTGGCATGGTCACAGAGGGGACCTGGAGGAAGTGCATGGCAGCCTCAGGAAGGATGGAAACCCCTCACTCAGATATCCCTGTGTGACTCTTCTCTTATTAACACTCCTTATTATTGGAATTATTGTGATCAATATTCCTACTCAGCCCCAAGGAAAATCAGAAGAACAGTAAAAGCTGTTACTAGAACCCTCACAGGCTCCCTACAGACTCTTAAGAAATTCCCACCTTTGGGGGCAGCTGGGTAGCTCAGTGGATTGAGAGCAGGGCCTAGAGATGGGAGGTCCTAGGTTAAAATCCAGCCTCAGACACTTCCCAGCTGTGTGACCCTGGGCAAGTCACTTGACCCCCATTGCCTACCCTTACCACTCTTCCACCTATAATTTAATACACAGAAGTTAAGGGTTTAAAATAAAAAAAAAAAAAAAAAAAAAAAAAAAGAAATTCCCACCTTTACATGTAGTAATACAGAAATTCCCCTAGAATTCACTTCACAACAAACCAGCAAATAGTGAGTTAATGTTAAAAGATTTAAAAACCCAACTTAGATCTCTTGCTCTCATACACAAGTTCCTGCAAAAACAGGTCAGAAAAGTCTCCAAGTTTCTCCCCTCCCTAATCTCCAATTCCGTACAGTACATTAACATAAAAGAACAATGGATGATAAATGGAGAAATTGTCTCCCATTAAAAGTTCTGTACATTCCCACCACTGTAGCCCAAGAGATATGTCAAACACACTTTGAAAAATATTGAAAGTTACTGGAAAATGAAAAGTTGTAACAAAGTAAATGTATGACTTAATACAGTGTCTCTAAAAAAAGATGTACAGTGAAGATGGATGAGAATGGATTTCCATGCCAACATTATGTGTGATCTCAAAGCACATAAAAATAAACCTTACTCAAGGTAAAGCAGTATTCATAATGCCTGCCTGGCTGAAGTTCAGACTGTCTCTCATTTGTCTTAACATGCGACATTGTCCCACCACCGAGATTTCCTGGACCTGTGGGAGTTAGACTCCCACAAATAAGGTCATCTTTTGGACAATTCTCATCATGGTAAAGACCATATTCTTGGCCCTAACTTGTTCAGCAAAAAGAATAAGCTATGAGATAAAAAATAAATCTCATACTCCTGCCTAGATGTGCGCCTCCCCCCCCCCCCCAGACTAGTTTATAAAAACAGGACCAAGTGGCACATGCCATTTGTCTATCAGTCAATGAGCTAATTAATTTTTATAAATTGCTATGAGTCCTCTTTATTATCTTCTTAGTTTGTTAACTAACTCAGTATCTCAGACTTCCATCATAATTTATGGTTTATAAAGTGCTTTTCTAACAACAATCCTATAAAGAAGATAATGCAAATATCTCACTCCCATTTTACAGGTAAGGAAATAGGTTCAGAGAGATTATTTCATTTAATCCTTAAGCGAAATGACCTTTATCTGAAAAGTATCTTCCAAACAATTGAAAACGGAAGAATCAACAAATTAACAGCATTTACATAGGACTTTGAGGTTAGAGGAAGAAAGCAAGAAAGACAGAGGTTAAGTGACTTGTTCAGGGTCCCATGACTAGTGAGTATCTGAGGCTGGATTTTACCTCAACAATTCCCGAATCCAAGCCTACTGCATCACCACCTAGCTGTCTCTCATATAGTTAAAAAAGGCTTTTAATTTTGAAGTTGTGAGATTTAGATTCAAATTCAGACTTTGACTCCTGCTAGCTATGTAAACTTGGAATAATCACTTATGCCTCTGTGACTCCATGTCTTCATATGTAAAACAGGGATGATAATTATATTTAATTTTAACCTCAAAGAGTTATTGTGAAAAAATATAGTTTAAACCTTCAAGCAATACACTGTATGCTGTTTCTATTTATAGTGGACCAGCTAGTCAGGATTTAGGTAGCTAGAAATTACTTTAGGTAGAGAGCTAGAATAGATAGTGTAGTCCCAAATTTGTTGGGGGTTGAAGAGGCCTTTGCAGGTCAGGCTGAGTGGGAGGAGAAAAAAGTTCATTAGATCTAGGGACTCCATCACCCTGGTCCACTGACTAACCCATCCTGTGTTTGAGAAATAAATCAATTTACTGTTTATACCATTGAGAAAGCAGTCAGATTGTGTTACCACCATCATACTGCAGTGAGGCCTAACATCTGGGCCTAAAGCCTGTGATCAACTACTATCGGGTACAGCACTGGTCCACACCTCTAACCCAAACCTACTGACTTCTACCAGTTCCAATACTCACTTATTTCAACATCAATAAACAGAGTGTATTATAGCTGAAACATGAATTTCACCTCCCCATATGTACCCCAAAATAAGGTAAAGGGTTAGGCTAAACAGAGCACCTACAATGGGAATCATGAGACCTGCCAAGGTTAGAATATGAAGCCTCAGTTTCCTTCTCTGGAAAATATAGTAATACTTGTACCATGCACACCTCCAAAAGTTGAACTCTGTAAACTTGAAAACATTTACATAAGTAAATATGAGTAATTAGCAACATCTCTAATGAGTACTTCCCTGAATCTGGTGGAGTATCTACAATTTGCCAAAAAAAAAAAAAATGCTAATTACCACTACTGCTACTAATATCTCTACAACTTTGTGAAATGCTTTATATACACTACCACTTTTGATCAATACAAAAAACCTGTCAAGCAAGTACTATATGTTTATTACATAGATTTACAGATGAGGAAAGTGCAGCTAACCTGAGTTAAAATGAGAGGAGAAGAAAAAGAGCTAACATTTTTGAAGCACTTTACATATTGTTTGGCCCTCACAATAACCCTGAAGATATGTGTTAGTACTATCCCCATTTTACAGATAAGGAAGAAGGCATCACTGAAAAGCTAAGTGATTTACTTAGATCCATAGCTACTAAGGGTCTGGGATAGGATTTGGATTCAGGTCCTCCTGATTCCAAGTCTGGCATTCTGTGGACTAGGCAACTTAGCTGCTTTATTTAGTAAACCTAATATTTATATGGTACTTTAAAATCTTGAGAAGTGCTTTACATATATGAACTCTTAGCTAGTAAACGTCAAGAGCGGGATTAAAAAACCCAGGTGTTTCTTGCCATTAAGTCTAGCACACTTTCCTTTATACTACATTGTTACTGACTTAGATATAGGCCATATGCTGATCCTTATGACCACAGCTGGGGAGAGATGCCCAGAGCAGTGGTGGGCCTAGGCATCATACTAATTTTCATCACCTGAACCCAGGGAGATAGAGACTGGAGTGAATCAAGTATTCCATAAGGGTCCAGCAGATGATATTTTTAGAGCTGCCTCGCATGGCAAGGGTAATGGTTGAGTTCTTTTCCTTTGTCTATTTTTAAATATTGCAAATCATAGGATTTCTGAAGAGGAAGCCAGCAGCATCAGGGTAGCAAGCCACCTTTCTGAAGGAAGGAAGAAAATATTTGTGTTAAAAAGCCAGCACTGTCCATCATATATATGTCCTTACCACAGCCTAAACACAAGCCCCTAGAGTACTTGAGGTTATTAGAATTGAGGCAAGCAGTAGAAGAAATCATAGATTAATTAAGCTGAGAAAAACCTAAGAAAAATCTCAAAACATGTTAAAGATGGGAGGAAAAAAAACCAAACATAAAAACACAGAATATTACAATCACAACATGACAGCTTCAAAGATTCTCAGAGTTCATACAGAGGCAACCCTTTCACTTGAAAGACAAGGAAACTGAGTCACAAAGAGGTTAATGAGGTTTGCTTAGGGTCATACAGATAAAAAGTGATAAAGTCACAATTTATACTTTCCAAATTAATCTGGACTTTACAACAAAGAAGGGAAAAAGATCATGATTATAATATGAACTCTGCCACTCTATATTCTATATAACTCTTGTGTGCTTTGGGATTCTGCTACATATGAAATATATAATAGAAGTCAAAATAAAACTATGTAAAAGGGCTAAGAGAAAATGACTATTTGCAATTCCTATCAGAATAAGTTTTAACAATCCAGAACATGAGCAATGGAGAAAAAGATGATTTGACAATGTTATTAACAAGTACTATTCTGGGGTAGTAGTCTAAATACAAGAATCCCTTATAATACAGGGAGCTTTCAGGTTTATAAGATGCTTCTTCATTAAAATTTTGTACAATAGGAAGTAGAAACATAGATGAGGAAACTGAGGCATACAAAATCTCCCATATCTTAGAGGCAGTTACACAGGACATGGATAGAATAAAGATTCAAGTTCAAAC
The DNA here is from genome assembly GCF_016433145.1 of Gracilinanus agilis. NCBI lineage: Eukaryota > Metazoa > Chordata > Mammalia > Didelphimorphia > Didelphidae > Gracilinanus > Gracilinanus agilis. Next base: position 507,637,191 of record NC_058131.1, on the reverse strand, counting down.
CCAGCCTCAGATACAAACTTGCTATGTAGCTTTAAGCAAATCATTTAACTTCTATCTGTCTTAGTTTCCTCATCTATGAACTGGGAATAATAATAGCATCTATTGTCTAAGTTTATTGTCAGGGTAAAATGAGATATTTATAAAGTTCTTTACAACTATTAAACCTTTATGTAAATGGTATTTATTATTATTTATTATTATCAATATTGTTATTCCCATTTCCACCTTACAGTTCAAACTTAAGCCTAGTACTTTTTCTTTTTTTTAAGATTCAAAGCTAAATTTATTCTTTTTTTTCTTAATCAATAGAATTTAATTCCAGGTATCTTGGCCCCTCTGTCCCTTTCACAAACCATAGAAGGCATCATCTGGCAAACATATGCATAAACCCAGGACTTTCTGATTTCATTTCGAGTATGTAGTATTACTCTTTTACAACTAGATTACATGCTAGTATCCTTAAAACAATCTTTCAATTACAATTCAGACCTGCTTCATAATAGGAATCAAAGGGATCACATACCACTTGACTATACCTCTTATGCACTTATCACGAACTGTTTTCTAACACAGTCTATAAAGTATTAAGATTTAGAATGGATAGAACTTTTGAGATTGTCTAGAGTAGACCTATTGCCTAGCCAATTATTCATTTTTGTGGGTGAGGAAACTGATTCAGAGAAGTTATAAAACTTACTCAAGATCACAGAAGTATTAAATGACAGAGCTGACATTGAAATCGTGTGTGTATGTAAGTGCTGTCCTACGACTAGATTTTCTGTTTCATAAGAGAAATCTTTATGTCTACTAGTGCTGGGGGCATATGTAAATTGCTTATGTTAATTCTTAAGATTTGAGAAAGGAAAGGATCCAGAAAAGTTGTAAAAATGCTTAAAAGTTTAGGATTGTTTTTAATAGAGAAATAAAGTTTGAAGGTTGATCTAACTATGGTCTCCACATATATGCCCAGGGATGATTAACTGAGAAGCACAAATAACATAAGGAAGAAGAGGGGTGAGAGGTAGGAGATTAACTTTATTTTTTTCCCATTGAATGTCCTGAGAAAATAGAAAGCAAAAAGTTGTTTGCCAAATTACACTGTAGCTCACTGCTAGAAAAGTAATTCAAAATCTTCCAGCAGAAATTCCCTAACAATATATATTCGTTCCCAAGGTATCCATTATTGCTTGTTGTGAAAGATTTCATAAAGCTTAGATACTGCAATGATCTAGGAAGAAAATCAAAAGCAAATAATAAAGCTTACTTTAAATTATGACTGTCTTACAAGTAGTCAATTAACCTTAACTTCCCATAAGACCATTCAGCTTTCTGAATTCAATCTGAGAAAATGGGAGAGCAATCAAATGCATGGCTAATTGCAGAGGTAGAAAGATAAGTACTTACTGCTGTCAGGATGGAAGATGACTCTGGTTTTGACACATTGTGGCTGTTGAAGAATATTGATTCTCTGTCTGAAATTGACAACAACAACAACAACAACAACAACAACAACAACAACAACAACAAAAAGGAAAGAAAGAAAAAGGGTCAAAGTTAATGACTAGTTAATGGCTAGCCTTACAGTTAATTCCACTAAGGCCTGGGTTTGGTTATGAACATACCACCAGGGGGCAGCACTAAATAGGCAATCCTGAAGAACCAATTTGAAAGCATCCCTGACTGAAATGTTGGCCACTTTAGTCCTTAACCAGGCATCCCTGGGAAAAGAAGTTTTCCTCAACCCCAATGTGAAGGCCAATGTTCCATATTAAGGACATATGGAATTTCTCAAGAATATTCTTCCTTAAGTTGATTTTTTCCCTGATATAAGAACTTTGAAACTGGAAGGAACCTTAATGAACATATCATCCAACCCCCTCATTTTATACATAAGGAAATGGAGGTATAAGTTAAGTAAAATTGTTCAAGGTCACAAAGTGGTAAGTAGTAGAAACAAGTTTCAAACACAGGTCCTCTGATTCTGACCAGGGCTTCTTCCATTATACCATGTTGTCAAAAGAACTACTTTAAATGAAACTCTTAGTCATTTATCACACTGAGTTTTCCCACTTGCCATATTACCTTTCCTTGGTCAGGCCTTTCACAAATAGGTCTACATTTTCTTTGCAGGTACTTTATACAAACATGAGGCAGAAAAAAAAAATACAACACAGGCTCAAATAGCATGAAATCAAGATCACCCCAAATCATTGGTGTCTGAACTGGGAAGATCATTCACACATGGACAAGCAACACACAGACAAACACACTTTTGCCCTGTACCTGTTCTAACTACCCCTTCCCTTCTGATTTTTTGAACTAGTAGTAATCCAAGACCCCATAAAGTAAATTTAGGAGGAAGCCACAGAGCACCATAAATGATCTATCTGGATAACAGAGAAGCACGTAAACACCTGTGCAGCTATATCTAAACATATAGGCCTGAGAAAGGTTCTTACTGTTCCCTTCCCAACAAGCCAACAATGTCAGAAATGAAAAAACTGACTCTAAGTCTATTATATAAAGGGCTTCCTTTCACATATTCCCTCTGCAATATGGGGCTATATTGGGAAGTATTTCCATTCTGACCCAAGTCAGTCTCTTTTCCTTTTTCCCCACAGTCATTGCCCACTAAGGACTACTTTGTGTCTGGGCTGGCGAAATGATTTGTAAGAAACTGATTTAGGTTCATGCCAAGCTCAGTCTGGAAATGTACCTGGTATATTTCTCGCTAGCCGAGCTTCAAGGCCCATTGCTGCCTTAGCATTTCTGACCTTCCTCTGACTCGCTCTGGAGCCAATCCGGATGGAGGGCATGAAAGACGGTCCAGGAGGGCTGCCTGTCGGGCGGCCTGAGAAAAATAAAAACCCTACAGGGCGAGCACAGACACTACGTTCCAGTGTCTTCCAGACCTCTGCCTCCTCAAATAGGCCACAGGCCCAGAAGGTCAGGAAGCACTGGACACAAGAACATAACCATTGTACAATAGTGCTTTATTGTTAAAAAAAAATACTTACATGTTTATTCTAACTGATTCTTACCAAAACCCTGTGAAGGAGGCAGGGCAAGTGTTATTATACCCAAATAGGGAGACTGAGGCTGAACATGATTGGTCAAATTCAAAAGGATAATTATTGTTAGCGAAAGCAATTCTCCTAACTCCAAAGGCCCAAACTTTCCACTTTCCACTATTATTATCCACTGATTTATGAAGAGGATACTCAGGTTCTGCCTCCTAATCTTTCTTCCATGTGCATTTCAACAGCCCCAGGGAATCTCTATTTTCTGAAGGTTAAGGATAAATACATCCATTTATCCATATGAGAATACCCATTCCTACAAAAAACCTAGATTATCTGCTATTCAGGACTCAAGGCCCTGAGAAATAATAAAATAACAATAATTCACAAATTATGTGTATCACCTTATGTCCTCAGCAGCATTGACCTCAATTTACAAATAAGGAAACTAAGGACTGGAGAGGTTAAATACTTGTCCAAGGTAAACCAAATAATAAATGTCAGGAGTCAGGGCTAATGCCCAGGTTAGAGAAACAAGAGAATAAGAGCTGGAAGGGGCTTTAGAGATCAGATGAAGAAATTAGGTTCCAGAGAAAAAGCTCCCTGACCAAGTGAAGCAAGTTCAGAGAAGAATAAACATGATGATGACAGGACTTTAACCAAGACAAATGACAATTAGTGGAAGAAATCTTGAGATGTTTCCTTTGGAAAAGAGAAAGAGTTATGGCCAGGAGGGGGCAGAGATGGACAGACACAATAACAATCCATAAGAATTCAAGGACCATTAATATGGGAGAAGAATTGGATTTGTTATATTCAGTTACAAGGGGAAGAAATGAAATCAGTGAGTTGGAGGTGGTAGAGAGACAGCCTTTGGCTTCATATAAAGGAGAATGTCCTAACAATGAAAGCAGGAAAAGTGGAATGGCCAGCCTCAGGAAGAGTTTACACTGTATTTGGAGGAATACAGCAAAGATAAATAAGTAAATAAAGGTAATGTGAAGACAGAGAAAAAACAAAAGGATGAATTAGAGTAAGATTCAAGGTGGTTCATTGAAAGAAAATAATCATTCTGAGAAGTGGAGACATGAGAAAGGAGTGGATTTGAGAAAGTGGAGACAACTTGGGAAATGTACTGAGCAGGTAAGAGGCAAAAAATCAAATTCAGAGAAGAGGAGTATTATGATTGAGATGGAATGAAGGGGAGAAATATGAAATCAACTGAGGAAAGTAGACTGGAGTAAGACATCAATGAACTACTGAGGGTTTTTGAGTAGAGGAGTAACATGATAAGATCAGTTCTTTAGCAGGATTATTTGGGAAATTTTGGGAAAGATGGATGGGAGAAGGAAGATTAATGGCAAAGGAACTAATCTGCAGGGTATAGTCCATATAAAATGGTTTCTTGAAATTTGCTAGCTCTTACCATCCCAGGCAAATCACTCTCCTCCTGGCCTTTACATTTCCTCATGAAAAGGAGAGTGTTGGACTAGAGAATCTCCAAATTCTAATCTAATTCCAGTTATTCCAATTCTAAAACCCTATGACCACTTCAGGGGACTGGCCTTCTTGCAAACATCAGCATGAGTGTACCTGCCAAGTACACATAAATAAAACTGGCAACGCCATCCACCTATTACTTATTTAATTTTTGTTACCATTTATTTTAATATTTTACATATCATATATATATAAAACATGACAATTATATAATACACATGATTTGTTATAAAAGTAATAAATTATACTAAATGTGCTAATCTAAGACAAATAAATTCTTATATTAAGTATGTTAAAAAATCTGTCTTATTCTTTTTTCCATTCAATCACTATTTCCTTCTCCAATGAATTTTATATATGTGTTGTAATGGGGATAATTTGAGGAAAGGTATGTGGGATAAGGGAATTTTGGAAGGAGGTTGTCAGAGACTTGCTTAAGTGAGTAATCTAGGTTACAGGTAGGCTGGGATTAAGGAGATTCAGGATATAATAGGACTGAAGTCAGGAGTATAACACAGAAGGTAAACAGTGATCTTCAGGGAGAGGAGAAATTAAACTAAACAGACAAACAGCAGGCTTTACAGAATGGGACTTAGACTCATATACAGGCTGAGGGAAATAGACTAAACTGAAATTAACAAACAGGGTTTAGTTAATTTCACAGGAAAGGACTTGTTTTGAAGTTACACCTTCCTTCTAGATGGATACCCCGGCTTCCCTTCAAGCCCAGAGTATGTTGGTTCTTTCCCTCTTCTTCCCTCTCTTAATAACTAACAGACAAATTATACTAATAGGTCTGTTGAAACATAAAAGGGTTTATTATCTTTAAAGAATGATTTGTCAGGAAAGTGGATTGAGGAAAGCCCTAACAGTTGTCTCAGGAACTTCAAGTGGGGGAAGGGAGGCAGAGATGGAGTCTGAGTAAGGACCTGACTTTAACTCAAGTTTACAAAATGCTATTGATAACTAAAGGTAATAAAAGATGACTGACTAGTTTCTTTATATCTAATGCTGTCAATTAGTTAACCCTTCACAGATTTGAACTCCTCTCTAATTACTCTCCTTATCAACTCCACAGACATATAAGGTAAAGGAGGGAAGGTAGGAAATAATATTGGGAAGGAAGATATAAAGGGTTTATCCAAAATAACAATTTCTTAAATAAATATTTCAAAACTAGGCTAAATTTCAATACTACAGATAGGTAAGGAAGCAGCTCAGTTGGTTAGACAACCTCTCTCCACGGGAGACCCAAACCAACTGTCTTTTCCTCAAGATTCCAAACCCCTAACTGCTTTTCAGAACTCAGCCAAAGCTTGAAAAAACTATATGACCCCCTCTCTCTATACTACAGTGTGTGTGTGTGTGTGTGTGTGTGTGTGTGTATATATATATATATATATATGAAGGAAAGGCTTAATGAATGCTTGTTGATGATGATGATGATGATGATTATAGTTCATGTCCACTGGTATCAAAATGTGGTTTCAGACTCTCCTGGAACACATGGCTAGATAGTTTTGAGTTTGCTATCTCTTTGCCTAGACCCTTTGTCTTGAGTTTAGATTCATTAATAATGCTGCCACCAAGATGACACAGCTGCCATTGCAGGAGCTACCTTTGCAAATTCCCAGACCAAGAAAGGGAGAGCCCCAGAGAAACAAATAAGCAGAAAAAGCCAGGTATTGTAGCTGCTTTTGCAAAGATGAGAAAACCAGTAGTGTAGAGAAGCAAAGGACTTGCCCAAGACTAAGGAGAGAGGAATAAGAACAGGTAGTTTAACCCTTAATATAATATTCTAATCTCCTGGGGGAGTGGTTCTCAAGCAGAAACTCCAGGGCCTAAATTCTAATCAAGCTTATTAAAAAAGATAATGTATGAAGTGTCTTCTATTTGTAGAAGACTCTGCAGTAAGATACAAAGACTAATAATACAGTCCTTAAGCTTATTAATCATGGACAAAAACAAGTTCTCCAGAACTTGAAACAAGGAGTAATCTCAGCAGCTCCATTTAGCATTTGTCTCCTCCAATTTGCCATAGGCCCAGTCTCACTTTGGCAATTATAGAAAAGTAACAACCACATTTCCTAAATAGTCCATAATCTCAAAATATCAGTAAACTGCTGACTGAGACTACTTTTGCTTCATTCAGGGCCTGTGTTCAGATATGATTTTGCTACTGCTATAAAATGGGTCACAAAAGACAGTGGCAATAATAAAGAAAAGATCTGAGACAAGCCAGAATTGTTTAATTGGTACAATGAATTCTCAGGGAGGAAATTCCATCTACCAATGCAGATCAGCACCTTTTTCTACAACTTAAATCTTAAAAAGTTATCTGTGGGCACTGAAAAGTTAGTTGACTCGCCTAGGATCACATCCAGTACAAGTTCAAGATGGGACTTGCTTCAGGACTCTGCTCTAAAGACTTCTCAGCAATAACAGTTTAAGGGAAAGTTTTACCTTATGATTTTTACAGGGCAAAGGCAAATAAACACAAATTGTGGGTACTAAGTGAATACTCATAGATAATCAGGATGATATACTATATCATATATGAAATGATATACTAACTGTGCTACCCTGGGTGAGTCACTTAACTCCTTTTTGCATCAGATCCTCATCTGCAAAATGGTGATACATTAGAGAAGGAAATGACACACCTTTCCAGAACATTGCTAAGAATCACATGGAGTGTCAGATATGACTAAATTATTGAACAACAATGATGATATACATATAAACAAAGAGAAAGTTATTAAGCCCATGGCTATTTAAAATCTTTAGAATGTTAAGGTTATAAAGGAAGGTAGGAATAATCTAGCATAAGAGCTTTCAAGTTTTGTTTTGTTTTTTAATAGAAAATCATACCCTTAGAAAGCCATGTGTATGGAATAAAATTTTTAAATTATGATAATTAGGAATTATTTAGAGCAGTGATGGGCAAACTACAGCCTGTGGGCCAGATTTGGCCCCCTGAAATGTTCTATCCAGCTGCATGACATTATTCCTAATCTGACAAATACAATGAGTAGGATACAATACAATGAAAAAGAGTTGCAGAGATAGACTTTATCTTATGTATTATGTGTACACACATTTAAAAAAATAAAACTAAACTAAAAATCTTGGCCAGACAATACTTTGTCATCAGGGACACAATATGGTTATCTAGGATCTAATCTAAAGTCATTTTATAAATGGAAGTGAAAGGCAAAAGATATTCACAGATCTAGGTACCATGTCCTTGCCCATAATCTTAGACAAATCACTTCCCTTCCCTTCCCTAGCCTTAGTTTCATAAAAGGTGACAGAATTGAGATATCTATGACATATATATATTTAAGCCCTTACTTTTTACCAAATATATAAAGAACTAAGTTAATGTAAAGATGAAGGTTGAGGAAAAAGAATTTTGGAGACCGAATATTGCATGAGGGGAGCATGAGACAACTACTTCAGTGGGAGACAGCAGGGAATTCTTGGAAGAATTCCAGAGGAAGGGGCTTTCGGTTTGGAGAACTCAAGGAGGGAGGAAGCTGCAACCTTGTTCTAAACGAACTCAAAGCTAACCCGTGGACTTCCCTGAACAGATGTGAATCCTGAAATCCTGTTTCTCTGTCAGCAGCCATATTACTACCATTGACAAAGGAATATCTTGACCACTGGGGAGTCAGGACTCTATCTGGGAGCAGACACCCAAATCTTCCCGTCCTCACCCTTGCCTTACTGAGAAACCCCATTCAAACATAATTATAATTTAGTATATAGACAGGATCTAGAGATAGAGGGAAGGGAAAGAGGTTTGGGTAGTAGCCTGAATTGGCTCCCCAAAGTGAAGAACCTTGAGCTAGACACTTAGGGTGACCAAATTCCCTCTGACCAACACCCTCATCAACTACTCTGATTATCCTAATAAAAAAAATAGCAGTCAGATAGTGAGATGTGGATTTATTACAAGGAGAAGAGGGGTCTCATAGCATTTGCCTGGCTGAAACCATCTCAGACCCAGAACCCCTGAGGAGCCATTGACTGGATAAGGGGGGAGGATTGTGTTGACCCAGTCTCTGGGCCAGACCAGACAGGGTCCTCACATACCTCACCTTTTGTGAAAGCCTTTCCTCTAACCACTGAGGGCTGGCACCTCTCTGGAAGACCACCATCCTGGAGAAACCCCTCTAAGTTTGTTTCAGTATTGGTGGCACCACAAGAGAGGAAAGAGAGAAGCAGATCGCTAACCCATCTCTCTTTCTCACCTAACCCCTCTCTAATTGGGCCATTAATAGTCAAATGTACAAAAAATAAAGCCATTCCCCAATCAATAAATGGTCAAGGTAATGTGAATAGGCAGTTTTCACATGGTGAAATCAAAACTATCAATAAGCACATGAGAAAATGTTCTAAATCCCTCCTGATTAGAGAAATACAAATTAAAACAACTCTGAGATACTGCCTGCACTTTGACCCAGCTATACCACTGCTGGGTGTGTACCCCACAAAGAGATAATAAGGAAAAAGACTTGTACAAAAATACTCATAGCCACACTTTTTGTGGTGGCAAAAAAAACAAACTGGAAAATGAGGGGATGCCCTTTGATTGGGGAATAGCTGAACAAATTGTGGTATCTGATAGTGATGGAATACTATTGTGCTGAAAGGAATGATGACCTGGAGGAAGTCCATGTAAACTGGAACAAGCTCCGGGAATTGATACAGAGTGAAAAGAGGAGAACTAGGAGAACATTGTACACAGAGACCAATACTCTGTGGCAAAATCGAATGTAATGGACTTCTGTACTAGTAGCAATGCAAGGATCCAGAGGAACTTAGGAGAAAGAATGCTCTCCACAATCAAGAGAAAGAACTGTGGGAGCAGGAATGCATTAGAAAAATATGTGATTGACCACATAGTGCGATAGGGATATGATTGGGGTTATGATGTTAAAAGATCATTCTACTGCAGATGTAAATAACATGGAAATTGGTTTTGAACAATGATACATGCATAACCAAATGGAATTGCTTGTCGGTTTAGGGAGGGGGGGAAATAAAGGAGGATCATTAATCATGTAACCATAGAAAAATATTCTAAATTAAAAAAAAAAAGGGGGGGGGGGATCCTTACTTTCTGTCTTAGTAACAACTCCAAGACAAGGGCAAGGGCTAGGCAAATGGGGTTAAGTGATTCGCCCAGGGTCACATAGCTAGAGAGTATGTGAAGTCAATTTGAATTCAGGTTCTCCTGACTCCAGACCTGGCTACCTACTGTGTCGCCTACCTGCCCCTGAACTATTTCTAAAAAAATTTTGAAATTGTATTTCAATATAAGTGGTTTCCTTTATAATTGTAGGATCTTATATATTTAAAAAACATCCTAGAAGAGGTCTATAGCCTCTACCAGACTGCCAAAAGGGTCTACAATGCCAAAAAAAGGTTAAGAACACCCACACCCTCAGGGTAGATGAATGAAACCTCTTGGCTTGTAATACAGGGCCTTTTCAGATATCTAAGAACAGAATCATTTTCATTTGTCCTTCCCCCTCTATTTTACCATCCCCAAGTCTATGTATCTTATAACAAATTGGTAATGGTAATAGTAGTGCCAGGAACACAGTAAAACTATAAAGAGTCAGCATAAACAAAACCTTGCTTAATAAAATGATGTTTCAATGAGGCAGGGCTGCATTGAACTAGGACCATTTGTTCTAGAATACTGCCCTGGGATCTATCACTTCTGATGGTACTCCAGGAAAAAGACAGAATTTCTGAAAATTTTGAGACCTCTGACAACCCACCAGCCCCCCAATTTTTTTTAATGAAATTCATTTTACAATGTTTCTCCCCCACTTTTTAACTGATACTATGATATCAGCCGTGTTGTCAGAGAAAAAGCTAATTAAATGCCAATTATGTGCCAGGGCCTATGAAAAGTGCTGGGACATTGGGTATTTCTAGGGACACACTTGGTAGCTTCTCATCAATTTCTGTCCTTAAAGAGTTGCCATGGGGTCACAGCCAAAATGTGTTAAACAGCACTTGGATCCCATTTTTTTGACTTCGTCAGTACTATTTATGACTAATACTACTATTATAATAAGATAATAATAGTTTATATGATTTTGATTATTTAAATAGCATTTACTATACACCAGATTCCTGGGGTCATTTGTAAATGTGAAATAACTACATGGTTACAGTCTTTTGGAAAATACAAACATATTGTACATGAATATGGTTGTACTGTTAAATTGATCAAGCTTGGCATAATTGGAAATGTATAAGACTGGAGGGGGGGAAAGGACCAACAGAAATATTTTTTTCCTCTTGAATTTTTACTCTTGCATCTCAGTAGCCTCACCTCCTCATTTACTTATGATTTTCCCATTTCTTTTCTTCACATGCCTCACCCTGGAGAATCATACTTGCGATGGCATAGGGAGAAAGACTCTCCAACAGGTGTAAGGAGAAGGCTATTTCCAAGCCATGAGGTGACTGGTCCTGTGTATGTGCAGGAAAGGATTGCCCAGGAGAGAAAAACTGAGAGGGATCCAAGTGAGAGTGTGGAACAGCTGAACTTAATTTGAGAGTCGGAGGGAGAACCAAGCAAGGTACATGCATGGGAAGGAAGTTGCAATGGAATAGAATCTAGGAGTTTAGAAAGATACATCTGTCAACCAAAAAGCAAGCAAGAATATTATCTAAGGGGAGCAGCTGGGTAGCTCAGTGGATTGAGAGCCAAGCCTAGAGATGGGAGGTCTTAGGTTCAAGTCTGTCCTCAGACACTTCCCAGCTGTGTGACCCAGGTCCTAGGTTCAAATCTGCCCTCAGACACTTCCCAGCTGTGTGGCCCTGGACAAGTCACTTGACCCCCATTGCCTAGCCCTTACCACTCTTCTACCTTGGAGCCAATACAGAGTATTGACTCCAAGATGAAAGGTAAGGGTTTAAAAAAAAAAGAATATTATCTAAGTTTAGAAAGCTCTAAAGTTATCAATTTCTCTTTAAGAGAGACATATCAATTGTTTCTAAAGACAGTACCTTGGTTGTTTTTTTAAAAACATATTGCTCAAATTAGAATCACTCACTTCAATCACTTCAGTAGCCTACCAATACTCAAATCATTAATATCAACATTAGTTAGCATTTATGCAGCACTTTAAGGTTTACAAAGTGCATTACAAATATTCTTTCATTTCATCCTGAAACCATCCCTGGGAGATAGATGCTATCATCTTCATTTTATAGATGGGAAAACTGAGTCAAAGAAAAGTAAAATGACTTGAGCAGAATCACTTAGCTATAAATTATCTAAAGTTATATATATGGCTGTCAACTCAGGTCTCTGACTCCAGGCCCAGTGCTTTTGCCTATTACTGCTACAGCCTGAAGCAGAGTCAGACTCACCCAGCACTGATTTAATGACTACTGGGTCCAAGAACATAAGCTCTGCTCTTAAAGAACTTAAAATTTAGAGGAGATACGGTATTTTATTAAACCAACTATGGAGTCTCTGTTATATGTACAACTTTGTATTTGGAAAATGAAGGAGTTATTATGTTCCATAATGCCCTGTTCAGCCCTATATTTGTGATCCTTTATTCTGAACACTTAAATGGCTATGATGTGGACCTTCCCCTATATTTGCCAGCTGAAGTACTACCTATTCAATAATTTATTAACTCAAATATCACTTGTTCTACAAAGCCTTCCATGGATACCAGCCTCTGCTCTACTTTTGTCAATATTTTCCTCCTTAAATTTGCATAAAAAGTTTTGATTCACATCTTGAGAAATAATGTATACAACATAAGATGTGTATTGTAAGTATTTGTGCTTTATCTCCCATATAGATTTTAAGTTCCATGAAGGCAGGGACAATACATACCTTACCTAAACACTGTATTTCTCCCACTGTCTAGACCAGACCTCTACACATACTGGCATTTAATAAATATTTCAGAGAATCAAAGAGTCTCATAATAAGCCAGAGTACCACCTACTTCCTTCCTTCAGCCCATACTTGAACAAGAAACCCATGAAAATATTCCTCCCAAATGGTTGTCAAGTCTCTTATTATAGACCTCCAATTTAAAAAAAAAATCAAGCTCAATCTGCTTTTAGATATCTCTAAATGTCATGAAGATTTTCTTTATACTTTATCCATTCCCAATGAACTATCCCTTGATTCAGTAGTATTCTTAGAATCTTTTGATATTGGATGCTTCCTTCTCTTGAATAAGATTCTCCATCTCTTAGTTCTTGGTATCATCTTTTTGTCCCCCAGGTCCCCTCACCTCCACTCTCCTGGCTTCCTTCAAGTCCCAGCTAAAATTCAACACCCTTCTCAATCCTCCTTAATTGTAAGACCTTCCTTCCACTGAATATCTCCAACGTATATTGTAAATAGCTTATATATGGTTTGTACAAATTTGTTTGCATGTTAATTCCTCCATTAGACAGTGAACTCTTTGAAAGCAAAAACCATTTTGTGCTTTTCTCTTCTATTTCCAGCATGTAGCAGAGCTTCTAGGACAAAGTATGTACTTAATTAGTGCCTGTTGCTGACTTACCTATCTGCAATGAGGAAGTTTACATGCCTAAAATTCTAAAGCCTGAAAAATCATACATCCAAAATTCAAATAAATAAGTGTGTGACAAGACTGAATACAATTAGCTTATGAGTCATCTTCCATTTCCTAATATTTCTCAAAGATCAGTTTTTAGAAGCCTCCCCACTGGTCTTCCTGATCCTTTGTGACTCCTCATCATTCAATTACTAGATAAATGATACAGAAACACATGGTAAGTTCTTTGTGTTCATTCCTTATGGGCAAATCAGAAATCTCTTTAATGGACTTCATTATTAGGACAAATTTGATTTTTTTGGATGGTAAACAGGCTTATATGCTCCAGCAAAGAAATTTTCTCTGGCATCAAGAGGCAAGTTAAGGGACTGCTAGGTGGCTCAATGGAGAGAGAGCCAAGTCAGAGACAGAAGAATGTTGGTTCAAATCGAGCTTTAGAGCCTTCTGAGTTGTAAATGCCCAGGCTAAATCACTTAGCCTTGATTGCCTAGACCTTAATCATTCTTCTGTCTTGGAACCAATACTTAGTATCAATTTGAAGACAGAAGGTCAGAGTTTAAAAAGCAACAATCAAGTCTATAGAGTGATGACTGACTTTCTCCTCTGACCCATAAGCAAACTGAAGACAGGTTCTCAAGAGATGGACCCATAGTATGTTCTGAGACACAGCAGTCTTAATGGAAAAAACAAAATCTGCTGCTGTTTAACAATTTTTATAGCATGCTTATATATGTTACTACTTGTAATCCTCCCAATTGATGCTCCATGAGACAGAGGAGGAAAATGAAGCTCAGAAAAAACTTAATTTGCCCAAGGATATTCAAATGATAAAGAATGGAGCAAAGATTACAATCCAAATGTCTAGACTTTGAGAAGAGTGCTTCCTCTCCCTCTTCAACCTCCCCATTCTATGAAGTCTCAACACTCCCTTGGATATATTTGGTCTAGTATATTTGTTTTTAAGGGAAAATTTTTATTAATATTTTATCTTTATTTTTAGTGACATTTCCTAACTATGCCTGGGTATGTCAAGGATCTACTTAGGCTAAGTATACCTCGCACAACTGAGCTGATGAAATGAATTGCTTCCCCATGGTTTCTGTGACCATGAACATCTGCTCAAGAACAGAAGATTATCCTTCTGGACTATCTTTGCTTCCCAGTTTTTTAATAAGGCAAGAGAGGCAGGTGTACTAACCTTTTAATGACCTGGTTCCAAAAGTATCTTTTCTACAATATATACTAAGCCGATAAGGGTCAGCATTGTAAAGGGTTCTTGATAAATTACCTGACATTCCTGCAGAAAAGTTCTTCAAAGATGGTCTCTGTACTACAGTGTAGGATTCGCCCACCACAAACACCTTGTATAGGACAGCATTGTGATTGATGAAGTTCTGAATCACGCAAGGGGGCTTGATGGCACTGAGGCCTTCCTTGTTGAAGATGATGGCCATCTGATGAAATAAGAAAACTAATTCAATTCTGTCCCCACTTATTTCAATGTATGGTTATTAATCAGCTAATATTTGTATTGCACTTGGTAGATTGTCTGGCATATAGTAAGGTACTTAATAAATGATCATTAATTGACGCTCAGCATTAGGTAAATAAAAAAGATTACACAAAGCTAATTAAATGAGATGATTACTATATAAGATATGTGTAAATATGATGAGCCAAACTGGACCTAGTCTCAAGGAACGGAATTATAATAAAAGGAATTCAGATGTGTACACAAATAAGTGTGATACAAGATAAATAAGAGGGGGAAAGGAGAGACAATTTGGCAGGGCAGTTTGAGAAGGGAGAGATTCATCTGGAGGAAGTAGGGAGAGGATCAAGGAAGGCTTGAATTAATCATTAAGTATTTTTAAAGCACCTACTATGTGATAAGAGGCACTAGGAATATTACAGCAAGAAAAATAATTTTAAAAACCAAAATTATTGTTATAATCACATACAATATGAAAATATAATAAATGACTAAAAATAATAAAAACAGAAATAATTCTTGCCCTCAAGAAGCCTGCACTCTATCTGGTGAGAAAATATGTAACATGTTTTATGAATATATGATAATGATATGATATAATATGATCTAATAGCAAAGGACAATAGCACCTGGGAAGCTCAGTGGATTGAGAGTCATGCCTAGAGACAGGAGGTCCTAAGTTCAAATCTGGCCTCAGACACTTCCCAGGCATGTGACCCTGGGCAAGTCACTTGACCCCCATTACCTACCCTTACCACTCTTCTGCCTTTTAGCCAATACACAGTATTTACTCCAAGATAGAAGGTAAGGGTTAAAAAAAGAAAGAAAAGAAATGAAAATGATGTGCAAACAAATCAATAAAAGTTAATTTAAAAAAAAAAGAGCCTGATGCTTGAACTGAACTTTGAATGGGGTGGGCTCAAATGAAGAGATTTCAAGCAACTAAGGAATACATAACTTACTTATAATGTGCCAGGAAGTGTGCTAAATAATGGGAATTAAGAATGCAAAAGAATACAAGGAAGGAAGGAAGGAAAGAAGGGAGAGAGGAAGATGGAGAGATGCATTTAAATAGCATTATTGAGTGACTGGCCCTGGGCTTAACAAATACCTCTGTGGGATAGATGCTATTATCACCTGAATTTTTTAGATAAGGAAACTGAGATAGAGAAAAGTTAAGTGACTCACCTAGGATAACACAGCTAATAAGTGTCTAGGGCCATATTTAAACTCAAGTCTTCATGAATCCAGATCTGGTGGTCTAATTGTACCACTGAGTCTCTGATATAAATATACCCTACCTCCTCAACATAACTCTTGCCCAATGAACTATAAAACCTAGTTTTAAAACATGACTTTACCATACTTATTAGAGATATACAAGTCACTTGAGCCCTGAGACTCAGTTTCCACATAGGTAAAATGGAGATCATAACACTTATTGTATCTACATGACAGGATTATTGTTCAGTTTTATAAATCATAAGCCTTAGGTAAATCTCAATGAATAAACATATATTAGCACCAAACTTATGCTAGGCACTATGGGAATACAGACACTGATTAGGGAGACAAATATAAAATTTTTACTATTGTCTTTTAAACCTACCCAAACTTCTCTAAATGGTTCACCATCACTGTCCTAAATGTTGCTTTATCTTGATTTCTAACTTTGTTTTTTTGCATTCTCTCATGTATGCTCCCTTAGGAGAATACCTACTGTGTGAAAGCACCAAGTTAGTAGCTGGGCAAATATAAAGTTCAGTGTGAGATAATGAGGGTAGATGAGGTTAGCAACCAAAAAAACTAAGTCCAAAGAACAGAAAAATAAACTAGTTCACTAGTAGCTCTTGCTAGATACTCACAACAGTAATTCATACTTTGATGATGATGCTGCATTAGAACTGCTTCCTTTACTAGTAAATTTCTGTCATAGTTCCTTTTTTTTTTTTAAATCCCTTACCTTCTGTCTTAGAACTGATACTAAGAACCAGTTCTAAGGTGAAGAGGAGCAAGGGCTAAGCAAACTGGAGTTAAGAGACTTGCCCAAGGTCACATGGCTAGAAAGTATCTGGGGTCAAACCTGCACTCAGGTCTTTGCAATTCATAGGCCAGGTGTTCTATCCACTAAGGCGCCCAGCTGGTCTGTCATAATTCTAGATCCTAATTCCACAGTTTTTTAACAAGTATTCATGCATTACCTTCAGGAATTATTATTTTCTTCCTAAATGTACTCACTTGGTCAAGGTACCTTTAAAGTGGGGGTAAGAGGCAAAAGAAAAGAGACTGACACATAATGCTTTAACCTTTTCAGACTGTGAAGCCTCACATGCAGATCATTAATTCTTTTTGGAATCCATCAATCCTCACTGGCAGATTCATTAATTCCTTGTCACCTTCAATGATAACCACTTTTCTCTTCTACTTTCCTGATATCTTTTAGTATTTTCTTTACTCCATGGCATGGTTATAACCAGGGTTAGGGAAAGGTCCAGTCTTAGTTAAACACAAGGGTGGAATCAATTTACTAGGTAGATGTTTGGAGAAGAGAAACTCAGTCCAAAGCCGGATTTAGAGTCAAAATGTTTCCAACTGTGAAGTGTGAATCAAACTTTCTTTGTCTATCAATTAGCAACTTTTAATTTAATCAACCAAAAACTGAAAACACCCCCACTTAATATTAATACTTTGTTAGCCAACAAGAGAATTCACAAGCCACTTAAAGAATTCACACTCTAAAACTCAATCAGTCAGGAACTTGTGAATCCTTTTGATAAGAGTTTACACCTTCAGAGGATGAGAGGTGTGAATCCCACAGATACTGGCCCCCTGTGCAGTGCTAGGTAATTTGGAAGCTATGATTGTAAAGAGGGGAAGGGACAAAAAAGGACTACAAAAGTCCCAATCTTCTTTCAGCTAGAGAGTCTCCTGCAAGCAGTCTTCTGGAGATAGTATTCAGATAGTGATCATTGTCATCATCTTCAACTGGTCACCTGCCTCTTGGAGGTAACTTGGGACTTGGACTGCCTCTTGGGTGAGTGAGTAGTTGGCCTTCCTTTCCTGGTATCTGGAGAGAGATTCGTTTCAAAGAGGCCTTCCCTTCTTGGAGAAAGCTGGGTGGATGAAACTCCAGGTCAAGAGTTAACAAGCCCTGCCAAGCTGAGCTGAGCACAGGATCAATATTTAGTGTGATAGGGTAGACATCTTCTCTACCCTCTTTTTGTATTTCTCTACTTTCACTCTTTCCATCCTTTTGTAAATAAAAGCTATTAAAAGTCATTTTAACTTGAGCTATAATATTTTAAATCAGCGATCACAAGATTATTTTAGAATCCTCATATATTTAGTCAAACTCTTAATTCTAATTCCTTACACAACTTTGGTGGCTAGGATATATCAGATATTAAATTCCCCTAGGATCTCCTAGGTTGTTAG
The DNA here is from genome assembly GCF_016433145.1 of Gracilinanus agilis. Taxonomy (NCBI): domain Eukaryota; kingdom Metazoa; phylum Chordata; class Mammalia; order Didelphimorphia; family Didelphidae; genus Gracilinanus; species Gracilinanus agilis. The sequence goes on along the minus strand of NC_058131.1, from coordinate 507,619,159 downwards.
GGGGTGTTGAATGAAGAAAGATTTTCTTGGTCCTCAGTTAACTGCAAAATCATAGGCCCACACTGTAGAGGATCTATTGCTCCATGGGCCACCAGTTATTTAGGTTGCATATGCTATGTTAAAACATGCTATGCTAAGCTGAATTTGATATTCTTTCAAATAATTAACCCCTGACTTTAGTATTCTTTCAAATAAAATGTTAGATTTCCATAGAGTAATAAGGACAGTAAGTTTTATTTATTTGGGTTAAGGTTTCTCCGGCCCCAGAAGCTAACAAACTATAATAAAACCTGGGGTTTGTCTTTTTATGGACATGAACACATATATACATCCATTTATGTGTGGGTGTGCACATGGAGGAAGGAAGAGATGAGTCAGTCTGGGGTTTAGCATTAGTGTCATTCAATTCGACTTTTAGATGAAAGTTCCATTTGGAATAAAGAAGGAATTAGGCCAGGTGATCTTCAAGTTCTTTTCTAGCTTTGACATTCCATTATCTATTTTTTGGTTTTTTGCCTTGAATTGTAACACTCAATGTTCTAAGATCCCTTTCAAGTCTAAATGTGTATATTCTAGATTCTAATATACAATGATTCTATCAAGTTTTAAGAATTAAAAGTAAAATCCCCTGGCATTCTTTGTCTTAACAAGAAATCTGAGAACTTAGTGGTATTTCTTGACAATCCAAACAACATAAGGGGCCCCATCTCCCTGCCTTGATTTTTACGTCATGGATCAGAGGGGGAAACCCAATAAAAACATGTATGAGATGACAGTGTCAAGAGATTAATTTCAAGACATCTGGAAACTCTCAGGACAATATAAAATCTTAATCCTAAGAGAATCAGCCCTTAGCATGTATGTTTCAATAAACACTAGATAATTTCTATTAATGGCTATAGAATAGTAATTCTCTTATAGTTATAGATTGCAGAGTAAAATAGAGAATATAAATCCCGAGGTACCCAGTAGGTTTATTGGGTTACCATTTTATAGGCAGTTAAGTAGAACTAATAGTTAGGTAACTAAAATCACAAAGGTTGGAGAGGTCAGGACCAGACTCTCAATTGCCCATTATAATCTGAGAGTGAACATTAGGCAACAGGGGAAAATGTTCAGCTCTTAAAAACTATTCATTTATACTTGCAATTAAACACTCAAGAAAAACACAAAAAGGATACTGGGCAAACATGAAAAACTGCCTTCATGTCTCTATATTCACATATATGCACACACATATGTATGAATACAGACATATACATGCTTTTCTCTCCTCAGTGCATACCTCTGAGAGAATGTCCCTAAGCTTGCAGTCCTTAGTTCAGATTCAAACTAAGTTCCTGGAACAACATATTACTCTAAAAAAAAAAATCTTTCAACAAGTAAACTGGGTTGTTTTGCAGGTGAAAACAATGATGGAGTGACAAGAAGTAGGCAGACTGAAATAGTCCTAAGGAAAAAAACCCTTTGCTGCAAGACAGGAGGCATGCACTCTAGGCCTTTTTAGCCATTGTATCAACTCAGACAACTTACTTCATCCATTTGTGACCTGTTCAGTACAGTGAGGTTGGCTGAATTTGACAATGCCCTGAGATTCTGTTTGAACCAATGATGAAATATGAGTAAATGTGGTATAAATAAAAGAATAGACATTTTTTTCAAATATAAAAAAGCAAAATCATTATATTGTGGGAGTATTCCTCTGTTTAATATTTTTTATCTTATATGGCCTGTACCATAAAAGCAGTAGAATACTCTAGTAGAAAAAAATACTAAACTGAGGATGGGGAAAGAACAGAGTGAAAAACATGACATAGTCACTCAAGAGTCATCAAATGCTAAATCGACCATGGAATACAGTGTTTATAGAACAATCAATACCTATAAACATTTATTAAGCACATTTTATGGTCAGGGACTTTTCTAGGTGCTAGACAACAAAATGAGAGGGTAGCTATGTATAACAGTGGATGGAAGGCTGAATGTGGAGTCAGGAATACCTGAGTTCAAATTGTTCCTCAGATACTTCCTAGCTATGTGACAGTGTGCAAAATTCAGAAACTCTCAGTGGCCTTTACCAAATTGTAAAAAGAAGAATAACAACAGTGCCTGTTTACCTTGATAACTATACAGATCAATGATGGTGAACCTATGGCATGGGTGGCAAAGATGGCATGCAGAGTGCTCTCTCTGGGTACTGCCCATCCCACCTGCCACCCCCAAGTTTAACTAAAAGGCAGAGGGATTTGGGCAGAGTCTGATGACATTTTTTTCACATCATTCGTTTTTCTGCCCAGCAGCCCAGTGAGAGCACTTCTTCCCTTCCCTGGGTGGGATTGACATTTGGTGTCTGGGGAGGCAGGCACAGCACTCCATCTCTAAAAAGTTCCACCATCACTGGTACAGACTGATTGAATTCCCACATGTAGAGCACTTTCAAAATCTTAAAATGCTCTATAAATGCTAGCTATTACTCTACCAGAGGGTCTGTCCTGTAAAATATGCCCCCATTAGTAAGGGCAGTACGTAGCACAGTACTCTAGTACTCAGCACAGAGTCAGGCACACAGTAAACACTTCATAAATGCTCACTGATTGACTGATGGATTTGGAGTCAGGAGATCTGGGTTCAAATTATGCAATCAAAATTTACTAGCTATGTGACCCTAAGTCTGTAACTTTAATTTCTTTTGAGATTTGGTTTCCTAATCTGTAAAGTAGGAATAATATAAATTGTAAGACCCTGGCATACTAATCAAATTATTCAAAAATTATTTCCTAGGCCTAAAAATATAACAAAATTCTTCTGGAAGACAAAAAAGTCAAGAATATCAAGGGAATTGATGGAAAAAAATATGAAGGAGGTTCAGTCATACCAGATTTCAAACTATACTATAAAGTGGTAAACATTAAAACAATATGGTACTGGCTAAAAAATGTAGTGGGGGGACATCTAGGTGCTCAGTAGATTGAGAGCCAACCCTATAGATGGAAGGTCTTGGGTTCAAATTTGGCCTCAGACACTCCCTAGTTGTGTGACCCTGGGCAAGTTACTTAATTCACATTGTCTAGCCCATACCATTCTTCTGCCTAAGAATCAATACATAGTATTGATTTTAAGACAGAAGGTAAAGATTTAAAAAAAAAAAAAAAAGCAGTGAATCAGTGGAATAGGTTAGGTATTTGTCACATAGTAGTTAATAACCATAGTGACCTAGTGTTCAATAAAACCAAAGATTTAAGCTATTGGGGGAAGAATTCACTATCTAACAAAACACCTGGCAAAATTGGAAAATAATATGGCAGAAACTAGGCATAAACCAACATCTCACACCATACACTAAGATAAAGCCCAAATGCATACTTGATCTAAAAATAAAGAGATACCATAAACAAATTAAGTGAACAAGGAAAAGTTTACCTGTCAGACCTATTGATAAGAAAGAATTTATGATCAAACAAGACGTAGAAAACAAAAAATGAAATGGACAATTTTGATTACATTAAATTAGAAAGGTTTTGTACCCAAAACCCAAGTATCCAAGAATAGAAACAACAAATTGGGTGAAAATTTTTATAACAAATAGTTCCAACAAAGGCTTCATTTCTCAAATATGTAGAGAACTGAGCCAAATTTATAAGAATACAACGCACTCTTCAATTGATAGTCAAAGGATATGAACAGGCAATTCTTAGAAGAAATTAAAATTATCTTTTGTCATATGAAAAAAAGGCTCCAAATGACAACTGATTAGAGCAAATTAAAATTAACTCTGAAACACTACCTTACACCTATCTGATTAGCTAATATTACCAAAAAGGGAAATGATAAATGTTGAGGGGATATGGGAAAATTGGGACACTAATGCATTGCTGGTAGAACTGTGAACTGATACAACCATTCAGGAGAGCAACATGGAATCATAACCAAAGGGTCATAAAATAATTTATACCCTTTCCCTGACTGAGCAATACAACCACTGGATCTGTATCATGAAGAAATCAGATACCTACTTGCAAAAAAAAAAAATTTAGCAGCTCTTTTTTATGGCAAAATGGCAAAAAAATATGGAAATTGAGGGGGTGTCCATCAATTGGGGAATGGCTGAACAAGTGAAATATGGTTATAATAGAATATTATTGTGCCATAAGAAATGATCGATAGGATAAGTTCAGAAAAACCTAAAAAGAACTTATATAAACTGATACAAAGTGAAGTGAGTAAAACCAGGAGAACAGGGTATACAGTAATACAAATACTATTTGATGATCAATTGTGTAGGACAAAATTATTATCAGGAAAATAAGATTCCAAGATATCTCCAAGGGACTCATGATAAAAAATGTTAACCACAGTCAAAGAAGAATTGTTAAGAGTCTGACTGTAGATCAAAGCATGCCATATTTCACTTTATTTCTTTCATGATTTTTTATAATTTGTGAAATATGTCTCATCTGTCATGGCAAGAGCAATATAGAAATATATGTTATATGAACACATTGTCATAATCTATATCAGACTATTTACTGCCTCAGAGAGGGAATCGGGGAGGGAGAGAATCTGAATAGAAAAATGTCAGAAAACAATTGTCAAAAAAATTTTTTAAACAAATGTAATAACTAACTCAATAGTTGTAGAGATTCAAATGAGATAAAGTTCATAAAGCACTTAGCAAATTTCAAAGTGCTATATAAATGTCAATTCTTATTTTAAATTTATAAAGTTAAATTTTAATATTCTTATTAGACAATAATAGTAGCAAGCATTTACATAGAATCTGCACTGTGCTAAGCACTTTAAAAATATGATTGAATCTTTTCAACCACTTTGGGAGGTATGCATTGTTGCAAGAATTTTCAAGGTCCTTCCTAGCCCCTGCATAAATAATCCAGCACAGATTACAGACAGTCAAGAACACAACAGTTTATTTATCCACTTTAAAAGTGTGACATACACTATCACAATAAGTGATGGATACATGTCTCACAATTCCACAGCTGGGATATATGTAGTCTCTCCCAAGATACATGACCCAGAACTTGGATAATATGATTGAAAGGGAAAAAACTCATAGTTTAAACAAAAGAAAAAGAATGTCTAAATTATGACAGAAGGAAAAAGATGTGCTCTTTATGTTGTGAGGGTTATTTAGCAATTAATTTAGTATTAGTGTTGGACATAGCAGGAAGGGCTGGAGGATTCCAAGATGGAATGAAGGAGCAGGAAGTGGGGCTTCTGCTCTGAGAGAGACTCCATTAGTGGTTGGACATAACTGTTGCTAACCCTGGGAGATCTCAGAGTTGGGGAAAAACTGCATCCAGATTCCCTGGGATCCTGAGAGATGGAGGCTTTCAGCAGTGGACAACAGACCTGCAGAGCAGCACCAAGTAGGGAAGTGGTTTGTGATCTGGTGAAGCATTTCAAACTCACTCTCCCTACCTGGGTACCTTGGATCACCTGTGTTATATTGAATCTCTGGGAGCCAGGAGTTCACGCTGTGATTGACAGGTGGAAAGGTTGGATGTCAGAATGTTCCCAGAGAGGCGTGCGGACACAGGAGAGGGCAGTTGGCCCAGGGGATATAAAACCACTCTAGCAGCCCTGGCAGAGGTTCCTTTCTTTCCCTGAGACCTGAGAGCAGTGGATCCTGGTCTTTTGGGGGATTGAGATTTTCAGACTCAACCCTGCAAGCTCCTCCTGTTTGTTCCTGTACCATCAACAACCTGTACCCAGACCACCATCTCTGATTCTACTGCCCCTAGAAATTAGGAAATCAATCATCTTAGTTATCTAGGTTTCCCAGGGCCCGGGAGGGATCCGGGAAGTGGGCAGGAGAAGAAGAAGAAGAGGGTGGAAAGGGGCAGATATCTCAAACTGGTTAGGCATATCATCTAGTGAAGAAGAAGCTGAAAGATCATACAGCAGTTTGCCTGCTCTGATGTGGCTCTGGCCAGGTTGTACCAGAGAGAAACTAATCATCTTAATTCATTCACTTGTCTGCAGTTTAGAGATTCATCATTATCATTTTAAATTAGGGTCTCCCAATACCTCTATCCAATCCCATTATCCTTCTTTGTTAAATACAATCAAAGTTTTAAAGTACCTTCCAGAAGTGGTTATTCAAAGCTTCTTTGAAAAGGGAGAGAAGCAGTCAGATACCAACAGTTACCCAGCTAAAGAGCCCATTTACACTATCAATTAACCCCAGGTGGGTCCTGAAGGGATATCATCCATTGACCTAAAGGATCCTGCCTGAGCAACTGTTATAAAGGAGGGAGGTGTCATCCCATCCTCTCTCTATACTTCATCTACATATATCTAGTAGAGGAGTATCATTTATTATAACACCTGTCCTGGTGGAGTTGGCTCTTGGCATCCTGTGATCATCATTGGATTTACCGTGAGACTCCAATTGAAAGCCATCCTCAGGCCCTTTAGCTGAGTTTTCCCTGTGACTTCAGTACTGCTTCCTTTCGGCCCTACCTGGCGTGGTCAACAGAATAGTGTAGTCAAGTCCTTCCCTTGCCCCTGTGGTTTACCCTTAGTTTGTAAGTATAGAATCCCTTATTCCCATCCTTTATTATTATTTCCCTCAATTAAACTGTTATAAACTTTTACCTTTTGCCTGCTGGCTCCATAGGTCCTGGCCTAGGTGGGCTGATTGACTGTTGGGCCAACTGCCATTCCTGTGTCAGTTAACAGCTTGGCAGTAAACCCTGGTCTCCCTATCCTGGTTGGTCCTGTCTCTCCTTCAACCCAGTGTGAACCCACAAACCATTTAGATTACATTTTAATAATAATAGTTAACATCCCTGGTGTCCCGCCATTACATTTAGCACTCATTAAATCCCACAGGTGAAGAACATAATTATTTCTTAGAACCAATGACTTGCAGAGGTTCCAAAAGAGTCCAAGAACCTCTTGCTAAATATTGAAGTCAAATCACCATAAATTCAGAACCTCATCAGAGGACTATTATCTGAAGATCCTTCCTATCACATCCCAAATAAGTGGTCATCCAATCACTATTATGCAGTGGTTATATTAACAAAAATCTATCTTCTCGCCTTCCTACAATCCTCATTAGAAAAACAAAACCTTCAAAATTTATGAACAAAGTAGCACAAAACTAATTTATCCAATCCAATCATTCCTAAAAGATGTTGAGTAATGGAGAAATTTACTACCTCTTAAAATGATCCCTGCTTTTGCAGTATTTTAGTCCCCATTCTCCCCATTCTTGGTGCTTTCCCTCTGAGATTACTTTCCACTTACCCTCTCCAACTAGTATGTATATAGTTCTTTGAGTGGTTTCTTCCTCTTCTCAATGGCAGGGACTGTGTTTTGGCCTCTCTGTATCTCCAGTATCAGTGACAGTGCCTACCACATGGTAATTGCTTTAAAAATTGCTTGCTCATTAACCTTATTTCCTATTTTGAATTAAAATCTCCCCCATTCTAATCTCTTTATTATGATCCCTAACACTAGCTTCCGAATAAAATGTGATCATTTTTACTATCATTTTTACCACCACTAACAAAATATATGCACAGCCATTTCTGAATATTGGATAAGGTTCCCTAAGTCTCTCTAATGTTGAAGATTAGTGATGATGGTGATAACTGCAATTTATATAGTATTTCAAGGTTTAACAAAGAACTTTGTGACAAACCATTAGTGTGAGTTGTACAAGTATTATTATCCTTATTTACAGATGAATAAACCATAGGTCAGAGAAATATGGCAACTTGTCTACATTGAGAAAGCTACTAAGTGTCTAGGCCGCAGGGTTCAGCAACCTTTTTGGCCATGAGAGCCATAAACACCACAATTTTTAAAATGTAATTTCGGGAGAGCCGTACAGTGCTCACAGTGCGCGCTCCTGTAACAGTGCCTGAAAAAAAACTTGACTTTATGGCTCCTGCAGAAAGAGCCATACATTGCCGACCCCTGGTCTAGGGGGTATTTGAACCTGGGACCATTGTTCTCATGGTATCATAGGAAAAAAATAATGATTGGAAAGAGTGATTGTGTCTCTATCCTGGGCCACAATACTTACTAGCTGTGGGGCCATGTAAAAGTTAATGAAGATCTTAGTGGCACAGTTTCTCCATTTGTACTACCTAACTGTAATTTGTACTAACCTAAAATGTTACATCTATTTTCTTTTCTTTTTTAATTTAATGTTTATTATCATGCAAAACACATGTATTTTTCATTGTTATAAAAGCACACTCATACAAAATCAAAACTCCAAAATACTTAAAGATGGAATTAGCTCAACCCTATTTATTCTTTAGACTTTAGCCACAAGGAATATGTACACCACACCCCTCTTAGAATTAAGTGGCCAGGAGGGAGGTCTATGACCTACATGTGCTAGTGACTGACAAATCAGAAAGATCTGACTGTCCCCTGGGCAGTCTGAAGAGAGGTTGAGGCTGTCATTTGTCCATGTAGAACTGAAAGGTGGGTACAGGAAGTGAAACAAAGAACTATCTTTTAAATATGATGGTAACTTCCTGTGAGGGGGATTTGGCCCTTTGAACTTGAGATCTCACACTGCTTCCTTCTGGATTGTCACTAGGGTGAGTGAAAGGTTGACACCCTTTCTTTGTTCTGGAGTGTTCTGGAGGTTTAGTAACCTTCGAAGAGGCCTCTCCTCTTAAAGCCTAGAAGCCTGTGTCTGTAAGGGAAGCCATACTCAGATTTTACAAAAAACAAATTGGGGGGGGGGGGGGAAGGGGGGGGGAAGGAGAAGTACAGCTTCTACTCTGACCACTATAATACTTAGGCCTCTTCCCTGGATCTTTTTTTTTTTTTTTTTTTTTTTTTTAATTTCTTTCTTAGAATTGATACTTATAACAGTTCCAAAGTGACTTGCCCATGGTCACACAGCTAGGAAGTATCTGAAGTCAAATTTGAACCCAAGACTTCCCATTTCAAGGTTTGGCTTTCTATCCACTGAGCCACCTATTAAGACTCCCTTGAGCTATAAAAGGTTATGCCAATTGAATGCATATTTTTGCAAGGCACACCAAGGCAAAAAAAGTTCAAATAAGAGTCAGGGAAAGAATATTCTCTAAGCTCAAACCTAGAAAAATTTATTAATCTGCTCATCATCAGCAGATTAGTCAATGGACAATTATATCAGAACAGTGTTCAGTATGAGGGAAATGATAATCTACACAGTGACTTAAAGAAAACAACTATGGTATTATACCATACTAAGTACCACTTTTTAAAGGAAAGATACCAATGACAATGGAATGTTTCCAAAAATAAAACAAGTAGAATAGTAAGAGGACTGTATGCCATAGTATATGAGGAATAGCTGAAGGACCTAGAAATGTTTATCCTGAAGAAGGAAAGACATGAGAGATGACTTCGAAATTTCTGAAGGACTATAAAATAACACATAAAAGAGAAGATTTGCTCCAATTGGCCCTTGAAAGCAAAATCAGGAATAGAGCAGGGAATCACAGAATTCCAAAATCTTTCAAGAAGAGTTAGCCTCAATGTAACAAAAATTTTACAGAATTTCAGATTTAAGGTATCACAAGTTCAAAGACTTTTTGAAAGAGCTTTGGGCTTCACTCAGTTCAACATTTCTGAATTTCTAATTTTGCAAATAAAGAAACTGAGTGCTAAAAAGATAAAGAGTCTAATGTGTAAATGGAATTAGCTCACCCTCATTCATTTGTGTAGACTCTAGCCACCAAAAATGTCACTTAAGTGATGAGGAGGAGATCTGTGACCCACACATGATAGTAACTGGCAAATCAAAAACAAGGGACTGCCCCTGGGCAGTCCAAAACAGTGTCAAGGCTGCCATTTGTCCACCTGAAATTGGAGGTGGATGCAAGAAATGATGAAAGCTGCTATCTTTTAAATATGATGGTAACTTCCTGTGAAGGCAGTTAGTGCTTTGAACTTGGTGTTGAAGGATCTCTGGTGAGACCTCAGACTGCTTCCCTTTGAATTGTCACATGGGTAAGTTAGGCTGACTTTCTTTCTCTTCCCTTGGTGTTTCTGGAGGCTCTAGCCTCAGGGAGGCCTCTCTTTGTGGAGGAGGCCTTGTGGCTAGAAGCCTTGTTTAATTAAACCTCTGTGACCCTCTGCTGGGGCCTCTAAAATTCCTACCTGGTTCAGGCCTCTGGTCCAGGCCAGAGTTTCTCTCTCTCAATTTCCCTACCTTCAACCTTCCTAACTGTAAATAAACCACCATAAAAGTCATCCTGACTTGGGTCTATTTTACTTTGAAATCGAGTTAATCGATTTCTGGCAACCATACCTTAAATATCTAGTCTCCCCTCTCACACTAGTACAAGACCAGAGAAGTTGTAATAAGTAGTAAGAGTTGAGATTTGAATATATAGATCCTCTGATTCTAAATCAAGAAAGCTTTTCATGGAATCACAATGCAGTTCAGAAACTATCTAGTCAAAATAACACATGATTAATAATATCCTCCATAACCCTTGGAATCATTTTGAACTTATTCCTCATTCTCCAATTCATCAATATCCTTGATAAAATATGGACCTCTGATAAAACACAACATTGCAAATGTGGCCTGACTAGGTTACCTCTCTGACATCTTGACTTGTTTAACATAACTGAACACTGCATTAGCTCTACTGGTTGCCATATAGAGCTTAACCCCTATATATATATATATAAATTTATTTAATGTATATATTCCAAAACCTTTACTTTCCATCTTGGAGTCAATACTATGTATTAGCTCCAAGGCAGAAGAGTGGTAAGAGCTAGGCAATGGGGGCCAAGTGACTTGCCCAGGGTCACAAAGCTGGGAAGTGTCTCAGGCCAGATTTGAACATAGGACTTCCCATCTCTAGGTCTGGCTCTCAATCCGATGAGCTACCCAGATGCCCTCCCAATCTTTTTTTCATAGAAACTGCCATTTAGGTATTCTAGCTATGTGCAAGGCTGAAGTAACTGAATGACAACAAATAATTTGTTGGGATGATGTGGAGATGTCTGATGTCCAAATCAGGGTTTGGATTTTTTTAGCCACAGTAACCCAATTTATTTGGTGAGGAATAGCTAGGTGGTGCCAGGCTTAAAAGTAGGAAGATCTGAATTTAAATCCAGATACTTGCTAGCTGTATAACCCCAGGAAAATTACTCAAACTCTGTCTTCAACAGATTCCTCATCTGTAAAATTAGGATAATTGTGCCTAACCTCCCATAGTTGCTAAAAGGATTAAATGAGAAAACATTTGTTAAGTACCTAGCACAATATGTAGCACATATTAGACTCTATATAAATGTAGCTAATATTATTACTTGCCTAAGAAGAGTTGTTGTCCAAACTGATGGAAGTAGCATGCACACTAATTAAATTGAAGACACCTAAAGTACTAATGTGAATAATGGCCATTTTGACAAGACACAGAAAAAGTACTAGACATAAATAACCGTTATACTCAATCTTCTACTTGGCTTTCAAAACTCTAAGACACTGCTTACCCCTACACAAGGTGTCTGAAACCACCCTCAGGACAAGAGGAAGTCAGAAGGTCTGCAGGAAAAGGCATGTTCCTAGAGACTTTGATATCTAGTGCCTGACAGATTTTGAATGACAGACTATGCCCTTTCTACTAATAAGCTAGAAGGTGGAGGCCCCCCAAAATTCCTCAGCATGCTCTTCAGGCAATTTCTGAATAGGCAAAGAGGCCCACAGCTGCTGAAAGCTCCTCTAATTGGATTTAGAATAGAACCAACTACATCCAACTACAGTTCTCTAGAGAGGATAGTGAGCCAATTAAGACTTGTGCTAGAACATTTTCACTCCTATACTTGAGCCAATTTCATCTAATCACCACTTTGGTGGCAAGTACCTGGTATCATTAGGGCTGCCACTGGGGTTTCTTGTGAAGGATATACAAAGGGAGGTGGGGGTAGCTGTCCAAATGCCAATCCTGTTACCAATGAGAATCAAAAGGATTCCTCCAAACTAAGTATATCTGAGTCATGACATTTTCAGGCTAATTTTCTCTGTCTCCCACATCCTCATGCCATTCTGTAGAGCACAGTAGGATATATACTGGGTCTAGAGCCTTAGGACCTGGGTTTAAATCATGGTATTACTATGTGCTAGCCATGCAACCTTTGGAACTTTGCTCCTCAGAACCTTAAGTTTCGGGGCAGCTAGGTAGCTCAGTGGATTGAGAACCAGGCCTAGAGGCAGAAGGTCCTAGTTTCAAATCTGGCCTCAGACACTTCCCAGTTGTGTGACCCTAGGCAAGTCATTTGACCCCTACTACTTACCCTTACCACTCACAGTATTGACTCCAAGACAGAAGGTAAAGGTTTTAAAAAAAAAAAAAAAAAAAGAAAGAAAGAAAAAGAACCTCAAGTTTCCTAACCTGGAGGGCTAGAGCAGGTGATCTTCCTGAAGAACCAATTGTAGGGGCTTTTGGCTTTTAGGCTTTGCCTGATTTCCCTTGACCTCTCCCTTGACATCCTGCTATCCCTGGATCTCCCCTTTGGGCCCTGGGAAGGGGGTATTTTTGGTGGGTGGAGATCATGGGAATTAGCTTTTATAGGCAGTCAGGGACAACCTTAAAAGCAAGCCATCACCTCATCTAGTAATCTGCTGAACCTTATTACATCAGGGCAGTGAATTCATCCCTGGCTGAGGGGCCAGTTCCCTCAGTCTGATTCCCCTCTTCTGTGACCCTCCCCCAGCACTAGCTTCTCCCTTAGCAGCAGTTATCAGACCTTAACCCCTTTTCCCTCAGCATACCCTTGGCTTTAATACAAAGAGCTTCTTGGTGATTCATTATACCAACTACTAGGGCAAAGACTGAAGAGGGAAAGAATAACTTCCCTTTATTTCTTGAGGGCTAAACCAGACATCCATCTTGGGCAGGAAGTGAACCAGCTTTCACTTCCAGTAGGCTGGGAGTAGCTCTCCAAAAGGGAGGGGCTCTTTACTCCTCCCCTGAAGGGAGCCTTAGAGACAACAGGGAGGCAGAATAAAACCTTTCAACCAGGCTCACATAATCTCTGGCTCACCTAAATTATCCTATACCTAAAAGATAGCCTTCCTGCCTGAAGACCCAACTGATACCTCCCAGAGCCCTCAAACACAAGCCTCTTGATTAGACATATCATATTTCCTTTTATTTTCCATTACAGACTTAAGAGTTGCCTAAGGCATCAAGAGCTAAAGAAACTTTATCCATAAAGCAGAGGAAGAAGACTTGAACCCAAGTCTTACTAATTCCAAGGTATGCTATCTACCATACAATAGTATCTCCCCTTCTTTTCCTCCCGTCCACCTAGATAGACATTTTCCAGTTTTCTCTTCTCTGTCAAGTCTTACTTCTTCAAAAGGACAATCAACTTTGTGAAGGCAGGAACAATACCTTAAACTTCAAGGACATCCCCTATAGGGCCCAGCACAGTACTTGCTACATAGTAAATTTTCAATATGAACTTACAGAGAGGGCAACAGACCAGAAAGGGCAAAGAAAAGGAATTGTCATCCTCTATCATGAAAATGGAATGACTGTTGGGGGCAGCTGGGTAGCTCAGTGGAGTGAGAGTCAGGCCTAGAGACAGGAGGTCCTAGGTTCAAACCCGGCCTCAGCCACTTCCCAGCTGTGTGACCCTGGGCAGGTCACTTGACCCCCATTGCCCACCCTTACCACTCTCCCACCTATGAGACAATACACCGAAGTACAAGGGTTTAAAAAAAAATTAAAAAAAAAAAATGGAATGACTGTTTCCCTCATACCTCCCCCTATCTCCCTACTGACCCATTAACATAACTTCAGAATGATGCACTGAGAGGAGTAAGTTAATATAATATGTTGTTATTTATCACGGAGGGAGGGAGAGACAGAAACAGAGAGAATGCATGTGTACTACATCTTTCACTCACCTCATGAGAGTTGGTGCCATGGGCCACTCTGGTTTTGCAAACTATCAGCAAGGGGAAGAAAACAAACCAAAAAAAATTGATGAATGCAATTATTATAGAAGGTGATTAAAATTACATATTTTCTAAGGAACACATTGCCTAGTGACCAGGAGAATTCATAATAACATCTAGACAATTTCTAACATTTAGTGGGAGAGACACCTAGGAGCTCTCAATATTGTTTAAGCATTCTAAATATGAAGTTTTAGCAACAAAAATTGAACTCCTCACAAGTCACTTAATGTTATAATGCAGATCATGCAGAAGGTATCTGATCTCTGGTCCCTTTTTAAAAGGTCTCACTGCCACTAAAGTCACCAAATTACTAATGGTCACTTCCAATATAATAATTTTATTTCTTCTAAATGGGACACATCAGCCCAGCTCCAGAAGACTCTTGAAAGAGAGCATAGCTTCCAACAAGGTTGCAGCAATTAAAAAAAAAAAAAAAGGACCATAGGCAATATGCATACTTTTAGGAGCACAAAAAGTATATTAACATACTGAATGGAAAAGCCAGTCCATTCTTCTCTAGAAGCTGCAAGGTATCTTCTCCACAAAAGTTTGTGAGCTCCATGAAGGGAGGGGAACAGATCCTTTCATCTAAAAGACAAAAAGAAATAGAAAGATTTATCAACCTGGCCTACCTTTTTCCTCCTGGTTTTTTCCTCTCAGGTAGCCTTGAGTCAGGTGAAAACAAAAGTGATTTTCCTGGTTGGTTTCCTGACAGGTGCCAGAAAATATGCTTAGAAATTTCATTTGAAATGTCATTCATGGGAGCAGCTGGGTGGCTCAGTGAATTGAGAGCCAGACCCAGAGACAGGAGGTCTTAGTTTCAAATCTGACCTCAAACACTTCCTAGCTGTGTGACTCTGAGCAAGTCACTTAACCCCCATAGCCTAGCTCTTACCATTCTTCTGCCTTGAAAACAAAATATAGTATTGATTCCTAGGTGGAAAGTAAGGTTTTTTGTTTTTTGGGGGGTTTTTTTGTGTGTATATTTTTTGGGCAGATGAGGGGAGGAAAGAAGATATGTCATTTATTTATTCATTTTTTTTTCTTAAATCATACCGTCTGTCTTGGAATCTGGAATTTGAGATGGACAAAGAGACATACCTTATTCATCTGTCCCCCAAATGAGGAGAGCCATCTCCATGCCTTTGGGCAAACCTCCCTCCCTCTAACCCCTTGGAGTCTAGTCTCCACTGTAGTAAAGAGTATAAAATCCCCAGAACTGATGTGTTCTGGGGGAATAGCTTTTCCCTCCATGCTATCCTTCCAAGGAACAGCTTTCCAGCTAAACTGTTCCAGCTAGAAGGCAGGCCTCCACCTATGCTGCCTGGACAGATTCAACATTACTTTTGTCAACATAGAGCCTAGAAGCCCCCAAACTTGTAGTCTAGAAATATTGGATGAGCCCCAGTTTAGTTAGCTCAGAGGTGAAAGTCCTGGGTTTGACCTTGTGGGCGAAGGTTCTTTCCAGAGGGAGAGTCCAACTTCACTATGCTCAAACTAACAACAGGCTCTCAAGGAGTTTAGGTGTGGAAGGCTAATCCTGTAAGTATCTCTTTTGTGCCAAAGGTTTCTCCCCTCAGGCCAGGGTCCTTTACCAAGGTGGCCCAGCCTTAGGTTGATATATGAAGACCTAAGTCAAATTTATGACTATAACTCATTACCGAATTGACAAATGGTCAAAGTATCTGAACAAGCAGTTTTCAGATGAAGAAATCAAAGTCATCAATAATCATAAGAAAAAATATTCTAAATCCCGCTGGATTGGAGAAATGTAAATTAAAACAATTCTGAGGTACCACCTTATACCTAGCATAGTAGCCATTATGACAGGAAAGGGAAATAATAAATGTTGGAGGGGATGTAGCAAAGTTGGGAAACTAATGCATAGCTGGTAGAGTTGTGAATTGATCAGACCATTCTAGAGGACAATTTGGAATTACGCCCAAAGGGCTTCAAAAGATTGCATGACCTTTGATTCAATAATACCACTACTGGGTTTATATCCCAAAGAGCTTAAAAAAAAAACTGGTCAAGGACCTGTTTATACAAAGATATTTATAGCTCCACTCTTTGTGGTAGCAAAAAATTGGAAAATAAGAGGATGTCCCTCAACTGGGGAATGGCTGAACAAATTGTGGTATATGATGGTGATGTAATACTATAGAAAAAATTGTTGGAGGAATGCTCATGAAACCATTTTTCACTTGTTTATCTGGGCGTATGTTTTGGAATTTTGGTTTTATAAGATTACTCACTCACAAAAATGAACAATATGGAAATGTTTTGCAAAAGAATACATGTATAACATGAATGATTGTACAGATTGTTGATAATAACAAAAAATGCAAATTAGATCATTCAAGGTTTTATCTCACATCCAGCAAACTGAAGAATATGCTTATGCACAGGTTATCAATGCTGCAGTGGAGTATGGGAAGAAAGGTACAATAATATACTTTTTTCTTTTTTAAAAGAAAAACCCCTTAACTTCTGTCCTAGAGTCAATATTAAATACCAGTTCCAAGACAGAAGGGTTAAGGGCTAAGAAAACAGGGATTAAGTGACTTGCCCAGGATCACCCTGGAAGTGTCTGAGACCACATTTGGACCCATCTCCAGGCCTGGTTGTCTAGCCACTGAGCCACTTAACTACCCCCACAGTAATATACTATTGATGGAGCAGTGGATTAACATAACCATTCTGGGAAACAATTTAAAATCAATTGAGAAAGCCACCCACCTTAGCCTTTGACAAAGGGATCCTGGGCACATGCTTCAAGAAATTCAAAGTCAGAAAAAAAAAAAAAAAAACTCTCATGACCACCAAAATATTCCTAACAATACTTTCTGTGAGAGCAAAGAACTGGAAATAAATTACAGTACTAATATAATGAAATACTGTGCTGCCTTGAAAGAAATAATGAATAGGAGGAATTTAGAAGAACATGATTAGTCTTGTGTAAACTGATGCAGAATGAAGCAATCAGTACCAGGAAAACAATACACATAATGACTACAATAATGCAAATGAAAAAAAACAATCTATTGAAGCCAAATATTTTGTAATTGTATTGAATAATCTTGGCCCCAAATAAGTGAGGAAAAATGCATTTCTCTCCTGTGGAGAAGTGGGAAAATGGGGATATGGAATGTTGCACATGCTTATCTGAGACAGTAGTTTTCACTCAATTCTTTTTTTGAGGAGGTATGGAAGGTTAAAAAGCAATGTTCAATAGGCAAGTGGGTGAGTGAAGGTGAAAAGTATATCTGGAAAGGAAAAGAAATAAAAAGCATCAATAAAAGCTATGGGGAGGGGGAAAAAAAAGTAGTAACACTGTGAAAATGTGATTCATATACTCCACATGTCACCACCATTCTTTCTGGGTAATTAGCAGTTTCCCAAAGGTGAACACATGCCAGGTTTCAGCATTCATAGTGCCTTGTTGCAATTCCTTCTTTTCCTTACAAACATGCAACATGCCCACTCTCTGCCAAAATTGCTGATGTTAACAGAGGAAAAGCCTAGGAAGGTGAGGGATGAGCCAAATCAAGTGGGAAAAAAAGTGGTAGCCCAAATTTACTAGGTTAAAGAGGATAGCATCTGACTGTAGGAAATTCTGAATGATGGGTTACTTTACAGTTTTTCACAAGGAAAGGTGAGACCTGGATGGAAGGAGAAAAACATTTCTGGGGCAATGATTAGAGAGTGGAAAAAAAAGATAAGTAACTATAATTGATGACTTAGAGAAGAAAAGATGGAGAAAAGGAGGATTGGAAGAAGGCTAGTCAAAACAAAGACATGGTTATTCTATTATTATTTGTAAACACCCAAAAAGGCCAATCACAGGAATAAAAACTGAAAGGGGAACCCTTTGAAATGTAGTCACTTATCAGTGTTGACATGGAATCTAGAAACCCCCAAACTTACAGCCTAGTAAGATCTGATGAACCTCAAGTTTTAGGATTCCCTGGTAAGTTGGAGACCCCAAGCTTGTACTTGTTCCCAGTTCCAGTGAGAATCTACCCTGAAGGGACTCTTAGGCTAGACTGAATAATGGACCCTAAGGTAAATGGCAAACCCAGTTAGGTGGGGCTAAAGCAAATGTTATGTACTCTTTTTGTCTTAAGTAGTCTCCCCCACAGTATCACAGACCCTTTCCCAAGAAGACCCACACTTGGGCAGGGACCTTCTTTTTAGTATCCAGTGTAAATAGCCCCTTCCCTTATCTTATACCCTAACCTCTAACTATGATTCCTTTCCCAACTATGATTGTATCCAGTCAGTATAGTTTGAACATTCCCATTTCCTTGTAGCCAAGGTAATATCATTCAGTCATATTTCCCTGTCCCTAGGTTTCCCAAAAGTTATATAAGTTCCCCAAATTCTTTTGTCTTTTGGAATTATCATCTAGCACAGTGTCACTCCTAGGGATATTATCCTCAGAGTCCCTGAGTGTATACCCTTTAAGTCTTGGCACCGGGCTCTGAGTAAAGGGCCAAATATTGAACTTATCCCTTTCCTGATTTAAAGACTTGGGTTTTCTAACTACTTTAGTAGTTCTGTGTTATTTCTGAGTTAATAAAGAATAAAGATGTAATGGGAAAGTACATTAGGTTTGATATAAAAAACTTGTGTTTGAGTACCAAGATTCATATAATGCTTTAGGGCAGTGATTCCCAAAGTTGGCGCTACCGCCTCCTGGTGGGTGCTGCAGGGATCCAGGGGCTCAGTGATGGGCACACCTTTTTTGTATTACATTGTATTCTGAGTTCAATAAATAGTTGGGTTTTTTTTTTAAACCCTTAATTTATGTATATTGGCTCCTAGGTGGAAGAGTGGTAAGGGTGGGCAAATGGGGGGTCAAGTGACTAGCCCAGGGTCACACAGCTGGGGAAGTGTCTGAGGCCAGATTTGAAACTAGGACCTCCTGTCTCTGGGTCTGGCTCTCAATTCACTGAGCCATCCAGCTGCTCCCATGAATGACATTTCAAATGAAATTTCTAAGCATATTTTCTGGCTGCCCCTCCAATATATTTGTATAACAACAAAACTGAAGTCACACTTTCTGGGTTTTTCCTTACCCCTTTAAGAAGAGCAGCCTTTCTCCTCCAGTCCCTCTCAATTCTTTTCCTCGGTAGAGCAATGTGCTATTCTGTCTCTGATGACTGAAGGGATACGCGAGTTCTTACTATTATCTTTATACTATCTCCTTGTTCAGGAATCAAGAAAGAATCAGCATGAATGCCAGCACTGAGTATCAAGAGATGACCCAATTTCAGAAGTTCAAATGTCCATCTCAAGTTCACAACCACTATATAAGGCAATAGTACTCCAAAGAGAGAGGGCATTTGATATATATATATATGTATATATATATATATATATATATA
>NC_058131.1:507458989-507595221 GCF_016433145.1 Gracilinanus agilis | reverse complement strand
AAAATCTGCAAAGTAGCAGTGTCAAGTTTATTTCATTATTTTTTTATTATTTCATCATTTTTTATTATATATATATATATACATATATATATATATATATATATATATATGACTTTACAAACCCCTCCCACTCTCCTATAAACCTTTTCCACCCTCTTATTAACCTACAGTCAGTGAGCCAATCAGTGCCCTGGATACAGAACAAAGCACTGTGGTTAATCACCTTTCATTCCATCAGCCAATATGTTCCATGATAAGTATAAATCCATGATACATATATATATATATATATGTGTGTGTGTGTGTGTGTATATGTACACACACACACCACACACACACACACATAAAAAACCTGCAATACAGTGAAGCCATGATAAGTGAAATGAAATACAGCAAGGGATAATATGGCATCCCTCCTACCTCTCTTTATGGAGAAATGATGGTGGACTGGAAGTACATAATGAAGCATACATTTTCAGACACTTCCATTACAACACAAAGTTGTAGTCCGACTATTCTGGTTATTAAAAGAAGGCTTTTAAGTGTAATAGGAAGGAAGTTTGAGAATGGGCGAATGGAAGCTGATGAAAGTAATGCAAAAGAACTTTAATGAAAAATTTAGAAATACACAGAAGAAAGTTCAGAAGCTACACAGAGAAGCAAGGTAAAGTTGGTATTGCCATGGAAAATTTAACAGGTGTAGAACCTTTTTCTGGATGTAGATAAGGGGATGTTCATGTCAGTTGATGATTTTCTATTTCTTAATAAATAATTTAATAAATGAAGGCTGATCTTGTCGACATGGAATCTAGAAGCCCCCAAACTTGCAGCCTAGAAAGATTTAATGAACCCCAGTTTACTTAGTTTGAAGGTGAAGGCCCCAGGTTTAAATGTTTCAATGATGGTTCTTCTCTGAGGGAAAAGTCCAACTTCACTAGTCTCAGGCCAACAATAGACCTTAAGGTTAATCCCAACAAGTGTTAAGTATCTCTTTTGTTCTAATGGTTTCTACCCTTAGGCCAAAGTCCTTTACAAAGGTGGCCCATCCCTAGGCTGGGTCTTTCCCTTTTGTGTCCATTGTAAATGTTAACAGCAGGAACTGAAAACTGAAGAAGATAATAATTGTGATCACCAGTAGGCTTATTTCAGCAGGTGGACAGCTCCTCTCCTTACTCTGTCACTCAGGAAGTGAATAGAATCCTTTTAACTGACATCAGGATGTGATCTGTATTTTTTGATGATATATAGTATTTTCTTAATAATAATGCTTACTCCAATTTGACTGTGATGAAAACTAGGAGATTGTAATTATATTGATGTTGATGATAAACAAATGTTGCTGTTCAGTCTGTTTAAGCCTCCCAGTGAAGGCAGCACCCTGTCACCCTTCACTGGGAGAATCTTGAAACTAGTGAATCAAGTCAGTAGACAGACCTTGTTTTTCAGTAACTAATTTAATAGATGATAATAGGAATGATTAAAGGTTGAATCAGGTTTAAAGGAAATTGGGATTAGGAAAGAGGTTTAAGGGATAGACTGAGCTAACTAAATAATAAATCTTCAACAATCCCCAGAAGGAAGCCACAAACGGAAGCTACCAGCCTAGTTGGCTTGGCAACTAAGGGACTAGCTCAAATTGTAGGCTGTTTGACTTTTACTTGGCTAGTTTTGTAATATTAGTAGATCTTCAGTAGTGGTCTTCTTGAAGATGTTATAGAATGCTCTGGGTGATGATAGTAGATTATTCACTGTTAGCAGTATATGATGAATGAATCTGGGTAACTGTCTCTAAAGAGTAACAGCTAACCCTGGCTTATAAAGCAGCTTCTGAGTTTGACTAGAGAGCTTTCCCTTTCCACCCTTTGCCTCCCACCTTAACTCACAACTGAGTCACTTGGCTTAGGGCTGAGCTCCTATTTATAGGGGTGCTCTAACAGTCTTTTCAAGTCTCATATCAGCTCATGCCAGCTCTGGGAATTCCAAAATCTGAACCCCCCAGCTGGCAACAGTTTGCCCAAGATGTCTTCTTACAAAAACTATTTACATAAAGCATCAGCCTCTCACTGTAATTCCTGTCTGGGACTCCTCATTTTCCTTTGTTACCAATGTAAAGTCAATCAACTATCCCTCTCATCTTTAGTCCCCATGTTCCCTAGGAAGGCATTTAAGATTCCCAACTTTAATGGCCCCTCTGAATTGTCCAATCTAGCTTGGTTGGCTTTCCCAGGGGTCAGGGATCAGAGCAACCAGAGTTCAATCCTCACTCTGTGTAGGTGTGTGGGTGCGCAGCTCTGTGTAGAGGCCTAACTCAGCCCCATACCCCCTCTCCTTAATTAAAGAGTGGCTTTTCTGACTAATAGTCCTGTGTTTTTTTTTTTCCCTAGTTAACAGTCTCAATGGCTGACTGGTAAGAAAGATCAAAGCAATCAAGCTTCCTAGTTCAGATAATATAGAAGAAATATGGCTTTTTACTATCAGGAAAAGCAAAATAGTTTTGCTTTAAAAAAATTTTTTTACACAAGCATTGTATGTACGAGGGGGTAGAATATCTGATTGCTCAAGATTCCTTGCTGATCAATTATGATGTAAAAAGAAATGGTGTTTTATCAGCTGAGAAGGCTACAAGTAGCTTCATCATGGGCAGATATACTCTAACATTTTGAAGTCAACCATTTATAGATATCTAAGATGGCCCATAAGATTTTCTCATTGTTTTAAGTTTTTTTGTATCCTGCTGATTAAGTTGTGCAGCAGCAGGAAAGGAAAGCTAATTGGCATGTTCATGAAAGAGTAAGTTTCCTTCTCCTACCAAACAGAGAATGGTTTATTTCCAAGAGTTAAATTGGGGAAGGAAGGAGGGGAAGACGAATTCCCAGAGATTCCACTGGGAGAGAGTCACACATTTAGTGGATCAAAAAAAAAATTTTTTTAAAGCCTTTACCTTCCATCTTGGAGTCAATAGCGTGTATTGGCTCCAAGGCAGAAAAGTGGTAAGGGCTAGGCAATGGGGATTAAGTGACTTGCCCAGGGTCACATAGTGTTATATTGAAACCCTGGGAGCCAGGAGTCCACACTGTTGATTGACAGGTGGGTCCATTGGATATCAGAATGTTCCCAGAGGGCCTTGAGGACAGGGGAGAGAGAGGTTGGCCCAGGGTGGTATAAATTCCCTGGCAGCCCTGGCTGAGGGTTCCTTTCCTTCCCTTGGACTGGAGATCTGTGGATCCTGGTCTTTTGGGATTGAGACTTGCTGAGCTCAACCTTGCAAGATCCTCTTGTCTTGTTCCTGATAACATCATCAACCTGTACCCAGACCATCATCTTCTGATTTTACTGCCCCTAGATATTAGGAAATCAATCATCTTAGTTATCTAGGTTTTCCAGGGCCCGGGAGGGATCCGGGAAGTGGGCAGGAGAAGAAGAAGTGGGTGGAAAGGGGTGGATATCCTGAAGACTGGTTAGGCATATCATCTAACAAAAGAAGAAGAAGCTGAAACATCAAGCAGCAGTTTGCCTACTCTGGTTTGGCTGTGGCCAGGCTGGACCAGAGGAGCTAACCATCCTGACTCAATACTTGCCTACAGATCTGCGAGTTTATCATCACCCAAAGTAGTTAGGGTTTCCCAATTTCCTCTACCCAGACCCAATATCCCATCTTTGTTAAATACAGTTAAAGCCTTTTAAGTACCTTCCTGAAGTAGTTATTTATAGCTTCTCTGGGAAGGGAGATACACAGTCAGAGACAAATCGTTACCAAGCTAAAAGAGCCCATTTTACACTATCAATCAACCCCAGGTGGGACCTGAAGGGATATCATCCATTGACCTGAAGGGTCCTGCCTGGGCACTGTTATAAAGGAGGGAGGTGTCATATCATCTAACTAGGGCAAGCCTCAGTTGATCTCGCCCTAGCCACCTATCTGGGCTATCACTGTGGTCATACAATTACCAGTGGTAGTATCCAGTTTAGGTTACTCTACTCTCTATTTACAACATCTACATTTATTTTTATAACAATAGCTAGGAAGTGTCTAAGACCAGATTTGAACCCAGGTCCTCCTGACTCTAGGCCTGCCTCTCAATCCACTGACCTACCCAGTTGCTCCCTAGTGGATCAATTTTAATGACAACATTGAGACAAAACTCTTTAAAAGGACATGAAATATAACTCTGGAGCCCATCAACAACTTTATTATATTTAGGCCCCATGACCAACTGCAGTGAAAAGAGTTCATACAGTTTGAAAGAAGTTATTTCTGGCCTGATCTATCCTGCCTGAGAGTCTTACTCATTCTTCCCTAGGGTCATATCTCCTCCCATTGCTGTTTTTCCTACCCACTAAAAATGTATAATTTTTTTCTCATTACTCACAACATAAATACTCTAAACTTGAGGTTTTTATTCTGGTTTCCACCTCCTGTCCTGGAACAGATGATCAAGTGATGTAGTAAGACTTCAACATTTCTCAGCTGACCTAAACACCTAAACCCAAGACCTTCCAGGTTCCCTAGACACCTTTATTCCATGCTGCCACACTTTTCATCTCTTAATCTGTGAACAATAACAAATTTAACAGTAACATCTTTCTGGAAAGAATGGGTCAGCCATTCTATTCATCATTTTTTCCTCTTTCTTGATCTACTTACCAGTAGGAACTGTCCCCCCTATTAAGATATTACTCCCTTACAGGCAGAGATTATCTTGTTTTCTGTATTTATATCTACACACACACACACACACACACACACACACACACACACACACACACAGAGTCTGGTAAATGCTGAATAATTCATTCATTTATTCATTCATGGCACCTATTCAATGGTGATCTTTGTGAAAAATTAGGAAATTTTTAGAAGACTAGCAAAAAGTGGAGCAATAGCTAGGAGCTATTGAGCATGGGACACCTCACGGAGTCTGGCAATATAAGTGAGGATATCAAACAGGTATGATAAGCAGAGGAGATGCCAAAAATTTCAAACCTAAAGAAAAAGTTCTTCTTTCTTCTCCTCAGTTTCTTTATTATCCTGTCCTATACAACACAAATTTGTTGATTGCATGGAGGATACAGACAGCCATTAAGAAAAACAACAAAGTAATAATAAGAGTTCACATTTCTAAAACACTCATCACCATCCTTCTCCCTAGCATTTACTTAGCATTTTACATATTACCTTATTTGATCTTCACAACTCCATGAGTACTATTATATATCCTTATTTTATAAATGAGGAAACTGAGTCAAAAGGCTTTAGCTCTGCCTCTGCCTAAAGTTTGTCCTTTATGAGTTTTGAGTTGGCTGGTTTTTATACTTCACAGCTCAGGGTCAAAAGCCAAGAATAGTCTAAATGAGGTTAAAAATGACAACAATGACCATAAGCACTAATTTTTGTGGGAAGTTTATAAAGTGCTTTGCTATTTGTATCAGTATTTGATGACTACTGAAACCAAATCTATAATATAGTGTGATCTGTGCTTTTTCAAGTATTCTTGACTTATGCCCCCTCCTATATTACTTTCATAGTCTGCCAACTGCTGAACTTTCCAAGAATTTCCCCTCTCAAATTCATTATTTAAACACTAAAAAAAATGTTAATGCAAAGAAAGATGTTACTCCTCTGCTCAAAAATTTTCCATGTTTCCCTACTGCCTACAAGAGGAAATAAGAATTTATTAAGCAACTACTGTTGCCAAGAACCACGCTAAGTGCTTTAAAAATTATTTCAATTGATCATTATAACCACCCTGTGAAATTTAAAAAAAAAAAAAAAACTTAACCTGGTATTTATTAAAGCCATCCTGATTTTTCAAAAAATTGTCTACATATGCTTCTGCTCATAACCACTTTCTCCTCAATCCTTTGTAATCTGGCTTCTGTTTCTAACTCTAAATTCAATTTCTGTCCTCCAAAATTACCAATGACTTCCTAATTGCCAAATAGTCTGTGCTTTATTTCTCATCTTCCTTCAAATCTCTGAAGCAACTGAGTGTGTCAAAAATCTCCTCCAACTGAATGCCCTTTGGTACTTTTTGTTTCAAAGATACCACAAATTAATCTTGTTTTTATCTTGTATTTGTTGCTTTTGCTGGCTCCCCAATACTTTGGGGGTGATGAGAGGAAACTTATTCTAATGTTCTGCCTTTAGTTCTTTCATCTCCTTTTTTGTTCCGTGCAATACTATTCACACTCTCGCAGTTCAAAACAACTACCTCTACTCAGAGAAATAATGCATAATTATAAATCTGTGTATCCCCCTTTTCTGAGCTCTATATATACATAGGTTACTATGATCTCCTATAATTTATAGGGCATCTCCATCTAGATAGTTAACTGGTACTGAAGACTCAATGTGTTCCTAAAGGACTATAGAAGGGACTTCCAAATCCTTTGCAAAAATTAGGATTAGTTATATCTAGAAAACAGATAGTTAATTTATAGCCTAGTCTGGCATGACCTACCCTTGATAATACCATGCTGGATTTAAATTGACCTTGGTTTCCTCTTTCTAGATATTCACATATACCAAAGACAAAAAAATAAGTCAGTCAAGTCAACTAGCATTTCATAAGTACCTGCTATTTAATGCTTTAAGAGGCTCAAATAAACAAACAAAATATTTTTTTAATACCAGTCTCTCTTCAAAAGGAGATTAGTCTAATAGGAAAGAAAACATGCAAACTATTATGTGCAAATAAGATGCAGACAGGATAAATTGGAAGTGACATCAGAGCAAAGCACTAAAGTTAAGGACAACTAGAAAGTCATCTTGCAAAATGACTTGCAAAAGAAACAAGAAGAAAAAGATATTGGCCTACAATTGAAAATTAGTGGTAATCAGCAATTAATCTTAAATATGAAGTGGGAAAGAAATGTTTTCTTGCTTTAAGTATGTGCCATTGTGATGGAGGTGAGTTTTCTCTCTGTGGAAGTTGAGAATGTCCATAAGCTTCTGCAAATGACACTGTCTTAGTTGTATCAAATACCATGCAACCCCGAATGAAGACTCAGAGAAGACTAGAACCGAATCAAGAATATGGTCCTACCATCCACACAGGGGAGACCTGGTAGATGAAGAATGATTAAAACTCATGACAATCTGTACTATACCTTCCTCTCCAATCTTCTTATAATTATATTCCTCCATGAACCCAATGGTCTAGAGCTAGCCATATTAGCCTACCTGTTGTTCCAAGACACACAAAGTATGGTTGTATCTTCTATCATTTCTCGTCATTCTTATACCTATGTAATGGGTTGAACCCCATGACTGGAATGTTCTTTCTTTTCTTCCTTTCTTCTCCCCTTAGAAACCTTGATTCCCTTCAAGATTTTAAATGAATTTAAATGCTGCCTTCTACAGGTTATCTTCGTCCTTCCAGGTTGTAGTACCTTCTCCTTTAAAGTTATTTTCTATCTACTCTCTGAATGTTTTGAATATATCTATTCATATACCCCTCTCCTCTCTTCAATTCTAACACTTAGGATAGAGCCTGGTACATAATAAACATTTAACAAATGATTATTGATTAATTGATGATATGTGTTTAGATAAATAACTTAAGGAATTTGTACCTCAGTTTGAGTATGAGAGTGTGTTTATGTGTGTGTATGAATATGAGATTGTACAGATGGACAAGTTGTACCTAGAATCCAGGAAGGCAGTCAGATTGTCTTGCTAAGTTCCTTTAATGATCTTGAACTTTCCATTAAACAAAGGCTCATCTTTTTAATGCCAACACTTTACCAGTGCTGTTATATGTTAACAAAATATCAAATATAACAGGCTATCTGATGAGTTACAGTTGAATATTACACAGGGTAATTTAAGAGGGGTAAGTTTGGGTGTGAGTAGGCTGGAACTCATAACAAAGGAGATACCTCAAAGAAAAAAAGAAGACAAATGTACAATTAAGCAAATTTAGGACAGGAGGAAAGTCATAAAAAAACAAATGTATTACAGGAAAAGATGGGCTGATCAGTGGTAAAAGGTGAGGAATGACAGATGCAAAGCCATAGGATTTTAAAGGCACTTTCCAAATGTCAAGGTAAACTGAGGAAGGGTACAGAGGGACAAGATTAAGGGGACAAGAAGACACAAATGGGCTTCAAGCAGCTAGAAAGGACAGAAATTTTAAAGTTAGTGAAACACACAGAACCACATAAGTATTATATCATTTTTACCAATTTGATGGATGAGAGGTCAAACCTCTAATATGTTTTAATTTACATTTCTCTTATTATTGATTGAAGGCCTTTTCCCACATACAGTTATTGGAAAGTATGCAATTCTTTTATAAACTGTACATATTCTTTGATTCCTCCACATTCACATAGAATGGAAAAAAATTAATCTCAATCACACAAAAAAAGGAATGACAGGACTGAAAGAAGACCTAGTGTGATGTCCCAGCTCTGCTAATGAAAAAGCCTTTAAATCTCCAAGTCTGTCATCTCATCTATAAAATATGAATATAATCATACCTGTCTTATAAAGTTATTTCAAAGAAATTACTTTTAGGACTTCTGCTTCTGGCAGTCAAGGTGGCAGAATAAAGGAATGCTCCCTCATTTGCCTACTTCCAAACCCCCTCCCCCCCAATCTCTTCCTCTCATGACCCTCCAAACTCCACTCCATGCGTATTATTTTCATTGCCATTAGGCATGATGCATAGGCACTACATTTGTGATTATAATGGCAGTCACCTCTTTTTATATAAGTTGGTGCCTTCTCTATAACCAACCATTTTCTAAGAAAAGAGGGATAATCATTTCTTTTTTTTTTTAAACCCTTACTTTCTGTCTTAGAATTGATACTGTATATTGGTGTTCCAGAGGAGTGGTAAGGACTAGGCAATGGGGCTTAAGTGACTTGCCCAGAGTCACGCAGCTAGAAAGTGTCTGAGGACAGATTTAAACTTAGGACCTCCCCTCTAGCCTTGACACTCAATCCCTTAAACCATCTAGCTGCCCCCTAGAACTTATACTCTTAATAAAGCTGCCTAGAGCAATGAAAGATTAATTGACTTATCTAGAACTTCACAGTCAGTATGTGTCACAGGGAACAACACTTGAACTCATATCATCCAGACTCAAAGGCCAGCTCTCTACTAAAAAAAAAAAAAAATTTAAATAATAAGCTCTAGAATATTCCTCAACTTTGTTGGGAGAGCTATTTGAGCTGGAAGTGACCTTGGAAATTAACTACGGTCAAGATGTGGAAATTGAGTTGCTCATGTTAGATTCCTGACATGTCCCCTTTCCCACAAATTAAATAATCAAAGAAAAGGTATGTACTCAATATTACCTTCCCAACTGGAACATTGGGATGTTTACTGAATTGGAGATAATACCCTTCAATCCCATGGTTTCTGGGGGAGCTCATTGCCTATGTTATAAATATAAGAGAGGGAAACTGTATACTACCACTCTTAATTGGTTGACAGTATTGGTAGTTCAGATATGTGGCTAATGCAAGATCACCTGAGTCTTGCCACCTAGCTAGATGTTGTAACACCTCCTCCTTTATAACAGTGCCCAGGCAGGATCCTTCAGGTCAGTCAATGGGTATCCCTTTCAGGTCCCACCTTTAGTTAATTAATGGTGGATATTGGGCTCTATTAGCCTTGGACACCTTTTTCTGACTGCATTTGCTCCCTTCCCAGAGAAGTGATGAAACAACCACTCCAGGAAGGTACTTGAAGAGGTTTATATATATTTGGCAAGGAAGGAATGTTTAGGAAATGAAAAGAGGAATAGGAAACCCTAAACTGATCTTTGATAATATTAAATGCTCAGGACTGTAGGCAGATGAGTGATTCTGGCTTGTTCTAGCTCCTCTGGCTCAGCCTGGCCACAGCCAAACCAGAGCAAGCAAGCTGTTGTATGATGTCTCTCAGCTTCTTCTTCTTCTTCTTCTTCTTGCCAGATGTTATGCCTTTCACAGCCTTTAGGAACCACCCTTTCCAACCTCTTCTTCTCCGGCCCACTTCCTGGATCCCTCCTGGGCCCCAGGATACCTAGATACCTAAGGATGGTTTGAATACCTAAATATCTAGGGGACAGAAGAATAAGAGGATTCATGGTCTGGATACAGACAGGTTGGCAAATGTCAGTGAGGTTCAGACAGGAGTTCTTGCAAGGTTGAGCCAAGCAAGCCTCAGATCCCAATAGACCAGGATCTACAGATCCCAGGTCCAAAGGAAAGGGAAAAGACCCCCTGTCAGGGGCTGCCAGGCCTGGCCAACTGCTTTCTCCCCTATCCTCATGGCCTCTGGGAACATTCTGAGGTCCAAGGCATTGTCTTCACCTGTCAATCAACGGTGGGACTTTCAGCTCCCAGAGTTTCAATATAACACCTACTCCCAAGTTATTCAAAAAGGAGGTGGGAATAATCCACTGGTGGACTGTCAGACAGCAAAAGTTAATGTGTGCATGTCAATGGCTCACATTTTGACTGGTTTTCTAGGCAGAAATACAAGACTGGCATGTCTCAGTGGGAGCTATGGTGGCCTGATTAAGCATTATATGGTTTACTAGACATTTTATTTTTCTTTCTGTCTGGTTTCTTTAATGATACTTTTTAGACTTCTGGATTCCAGAGTTTTCTGTTTTGTCTGGTTACAGCTTTCGAAATGAGAAGAAAACAGGCACAGACAGAACCTAAAATTCCCAAAAAGAAAGACTCAACTCCTGCTACTGGAAATGCTAATTAACTGATGACTGCAGCTGTTTTCAAAGACTTTCAACATCTAAAATCTCCTTAATTCCCTGAATCTCCAGAAAAAGAATCTCATTATATTTCAACAAAAGTGTTTTGTTTTGTTTTGATGGTGCTCAAGTTCACAGAAAGAGTTTCATAGCATCAAAGGATTGAGAGATGGATGGGACCTTAGA
The DNA here is from genome assembly GCF_016433145.1 of Gracilinanus agilis. Lineage (NCBI taxonomy): Eukaryota > Metazoa > Chordata > Mammalia > Didelphimorphia > Didelphidae > Gracilinanus > Gracilinanus agilis. The sequence continues at coordinate 507,584,325 of NC_058131.1, read as the reverse complement.
GATTATCTATCCAGTCCCAACTTTTTATAAATGAGAGGTAAGTGATTTGCCCAACATCACAAAATAATAAAAGCAGGAGTAGTATTCAAACAAATCCTCCCAACATCAATTTCAGCATACTTTCCCTTACTCCTAAGATAAAAATCTTTAAAAAACAGCAGCTCATCTTTAATATACCTCAGATGGGCCTTCATCATGGCAAGACAATCCTTTCATACCTTCCTAATTAATTCACTCTTACCTAATCACTCCATTCTCACTAGGTATGTGCCATCTCTTCTCCCTTTTTTTCACTCACCTGTCTCTCTCTGTGTCTCTCCCCTCTTGTGTGTACATAGAAATGTACTTAATTCATTCTGCCTAACTCTATTCTTTAATTATTCTCCAGAGGTAAATGGGAAGAAAATGGAAGCTGTCCTGGCAAGTCACTTCTCCTGGGATCATGTTTTTCTCAGCTGTGAAGTAAGTAGATTGGACTAGACAATGTCTAAGGTCATTTCTAGCTCTACAAAGCTTTCTTAGCAATGCTAAGCAACACTTTAGGGCTTCGTACATAAGAACATATTACATTAATAATCTCTTCTCTTTTTCAATCTTTTCCTCCCTCTTCACTCCTAATTCATGTACGTATTCATTCATTTATTAGGGTTCAACCTGTAACCGAATGAGGATGGAGAACTTCTGAGTTAGGAAACTATCAATGCAGATTGGTAACTAATTTGTTACTTAACATTTTAAAGAGCAGTCCATCATGAGAGGCAGGACTGGAACTCAGGTTTTCCTTGCTCTGTGAGCAACCCTTTTCCCATTTAACCTTACTAGATATATTTATATATATACATGCATGCATGGGTACATGTTCCCTTTTTTTAACTTACATATGGAATTTGCATGTCATCCTGGCACAGGGGCCATGTAACTTTTGTTCTCTAAATTGTCCTAATTTTAGTATGGGTGCTGGCAAAGGGAGCCCTGTGTATATAGTCTTACATGTGTTAGATACAAAGTGTACAGAGGGAAAGAAAGTAGGGTTATTCAGGGCAGACATTTTAGAGAAGGTTTTAAAGTTAGATTTCTGAAGTGATAAAGAAATGAAGGAAGAAAAGAATTGAAATAGAAAATAGGCCAAAGATAATCAAGATATTTGCCTATACTACATCAATTTGGTAGGTCAATCTTGCTATAGGAGATGAACTCTCCTGGGAAGCAATAGAAGTGAAGCTAAAAAAAAAGGAGAGCTGCCTACTGGTGTCACCACAAGTCATGTTTCCTCTTCCACAACTGGATGGATCAAGAATTGAGAAGGAGTCTCTGAGAAAGTCCCCAAAATATTAATGGCCGAAAGCAATCCTTACTAATTATATATTGGTGCCTTCTTTGGGATGGATATGGCCAAGGTCAATTTGGGAGCTTGTTTCAATCTCTTAATCAAGCCTCTGAATCAGTCACTTCAGCTATAGATGCAGAAACTAAAGAGTTTCACACAACTCTAGAAACTCCTTTATGCTAAGTCAAAGCTTGCTGTGCCACCAATTACAGTGTGGGAGTTTCAATTGCCAGACCAGCAGGCAATTATGACAGACTGCTATCAGGATACAATCAGAAAGGAAAGGATTTCTAAAATAAAAAAAAATATTTGCTAGAAAACCAGCATGTTAAGTCTCAGAATGAGAATTTGCTGGCTTTTGGAAAACATTTTATAGAACTTTATCATTAGGAGGTGAATTTCCCCAATCCTCTTTGCAGGAACCAAAATTAATTGAAGCTTTGTGCACAAGAAAGAAAATTAATCTTTGCACTGTTCATAAACAATGCTTGCTAGGGAAGCTCATCCTTGCATGAGGTGGGATTCTGCTTTTCTAAATTAAAGTCTTTATTCCAGTGCTCAAAATGACCACCATGATGCCTCAGGGCTTATTTAGGGTCTAGAGGAGGTAACAGCATGTAAATAGAACATCTTAAAGTTTGCAAAGCTACTTCCTCGCAACTCTGTAGCTATATAGAACTATTATTTTTAATTTTGATTTTATAGAGGGAAACAGCTCAGGAAGCTTTCCCTATGGTCAACCAAACAAGAAACATTTATTCATCACCTGTCATGTGCTATGTACTGGAGATACAGAGATAAAGCTGAAAAAGTCCTTGCTCTAGGGGAACTTATATTCAAGCAGGGAGAAAACAAATAATATATCTCAATTAACAGAGAATAAATAAAAATAAGTAAAAGCCCATTAAATACAAGGTAACAGGAAAGGCAGGGCATTAGTAGTTGGGGAGGTGGGTAGAGATCAATAAGAAAAGGTTTCATAAAGAAGGAAATACTTGAGCTAAATATTGAATGGAGAAAGGAATTCTATCAAGTAGAGATGAAGAGAGTACATTCAGGGCAAAGATCAAAAATGTTCTCAATTGCCAAATCCAATGGCCTTTTCTCAATCTTCATTCTTCTTGTCCTCTCAAAAGCATTTGACACTGTGGAGCATGCCATCTTCTGAAAGTACAGTCTCCTCTCTGGGTTTCCACATAATGTCCCAGTTTGTCTTCCTATCTGTTCCTTCTTGGTTGTCTCCTGTGCTGGATTATCATTCATGTACCATCCCTTAACAATGGATATACTCCAAAGTTCTGGCCAGTGCTCTCTTCTATTTCTAACATCTTGATGATCACTTCCAGCCCCAGTCCCTCTCTTGAAATTAGTTCAATCACACCAATTGATTACAGGAAATTTTACAACTGATGTCCTATAGACATTTCAAACTTAATATGTTCAAAACAACTCATCAGCTTTCCTCCCCTTAGTCTACTCTTTTCCTTAACTTCTCTTTTTGACTGGAATATCAATATCCTCTCAGTCACACAGATTCCTAAACTTGTCTCTGATTCATTTAACTCACATTTTCCTCACTCTTCACTAAATCTAGTTAGTAGTCAAGTACTATCCATTCTAGTTCCATAATATCCTTTATATCAATTTTCCTATTTCCACTTGTAGAGCCACCACTAACTCTGGCCCTCTAGAGTCATCTCAAGACTATTTAAATTGCTTAAAATTGGTCTCCCTGTCTCAATCTAACCCATCCATCATCCATGAAGCTGTCAAGGTGATAAACTTAAAGCCAGATTAGCATGTCATTCCTCTGGCTCAAGAAAACTCCAGTGGCTAAAAATGCCTCCAAGATAAAATAACAACACTACTCTCTTGGCATTTAAAGCCCTTCACAATCTGACTTTAGTCTACCTTTCCAGGCTGATTACTGTAAGAGAAGTCTTGCAGAGAAGGGGCTTTTGGAATGTTACAGAGAAAGATTTGAATGACAAGAGAGGCAGTTGAAAAGAACAGCAGGGAACTCTGGGAAACAACAGGAGGGGGAAGTTTGTCCCTAGACCCTGGACCATTGGGGAGCTCATTACCTCACCTCAGGATTTCATTCCCTGAATACTTGAGAATTTCCCAACCTTTTCCTGGTACCTCAAACAACAGTGATTGTACCTGTTCTCCTGGACAACAACTTAAGAGGGCTGGCTGAACATTTTCAGCTGCTTGAGGGGCTTTGCCCAGGAAGCACACTGAGCCAGCCTGAAGACGAGTTACTCAATCTGTGACAACTGCAAAAAGACATTGCAACCTGTAATTTAGATTTGGTTAGCAGCTAGAAGGAATTGAGAACATTTTCTGGTCAGAGCCTTTTGGCTTTGTCTTAGGCCAAAAGAGACTCCATACCACCTTTGTGTTTAGACTAAGGCTTCCTGTTCCCACTTTCCAAAATCTTTCCTTGAACCTGTTCATTAAACCACCCCTTTGAGATAATATGTAGTCAGACAAATACTTTGTGAGGGAAAAGGGCTTGTAGGGTGAGGGGTTTATTTCGGGGTAAAGAGTTCTCTGTAGCCCCAACCATTGTCAAAATCTTGGGGTGCCCTTTATTGCTTTTCAACCTAGCTGGAGTTGACCAGGAAGGACATTGGAGAAGGTCAGGCATAAGCAAAACCCTGACCAACAGCCAAAATCTATTTCCTTCAGTGTCTCTGCCCTGGCTAAACTCCTGCTTGCCTTTTCACATCCACCGTACCCCAACACTGTCAGAGAGGAAGGAGTTTCCCTACAGGTCAACTAGTCAATCCACCTTGACTAAGGCCAAACAACATCTACTAGGGGAACTCCCTTTCAGTTCTTTTAATATTTCAATCCCTCCATTAGAGAACTACCTGGGAGAGAGGGAAACCATCAGCACTCAACCCAGGGGAGGGAGTTTCCCTGGAGGGGTTTGTTCATTTTATTCTCCCATACAACCTACAAACCCATCACAAAAGGGTTCTCCATCTATCCTTTTAACATTACACATTATCCTTCTGCATATGTTTTCTGTTCACATCAAGGTAGCTGGTCTACTCTTTTCCCTGTACCTCAAATATACTCCATATTCACCTCTATATCTTCAATTCCCAACCTTCCTTTCAAGTCCATATCAAGTAGTATCTCATCTTATCACCAACCCAACTGCTGCCCTGTGTCCTCACCAGAAATAGCCTTATTCAGACCAGAGATGCTTCTTCCATTCTTGGTGAGTTCATCTATTTAGCCGAGGTTGAGCCTGGTGGTCAATGAGTCTTTAAACTTGTCAAAAAAGAATTCATCTTGCTGAGTCCCAACCATAATTAACATCCACCTGCCTCAAAAATTTTGGGATATCTTGCCTTCTATTTTGCAGCTACCTGAACATATTGCCCCCCTCCTCTCACTTTTCTCCCTCACCATCATTTCTGTCTCTGGCTCTAAGAATAGAAAATATATCAATATTCCATTAGGTTATAAGCTCCTTGCCTTTTTTAGTATCCTCAGAAGTTAGCACAGTGCTTGTGTTAAAAGAAGAGACGCTGTATTATGATTATAAATGGGTGATCGAGGTTTTGCTTAACCTGATCTGAGAGCAAAGATGGGTATGCTCCCTGTCCTGGGTCAGTACAATTTTGGTGAATGGATAAACACAGCAACTGTAACAGGGATAAAGAAACACCTTAGGAGATGGTATAAACAGTTGGCTTGGAATTTTGCTTAACTTAGCCTCTCCAAGGTTTTATCCCCTGAAACAGAAAGGTGACCTGAGAGATCAAGATGGTTGACTGGGAGGTTTTGCTTTTACCCAGTCTAGTAAGACTCTACTCTCTCCAAGATAAAACTGTACTCAACAATCTTTTTCTTCCCTTTAAAGTAGATCTGACTGCTTTCTTATACTTCATGATTATTTATTTGAAAGAAGGATAACAAGAGTGAGGTCAGGAAAGAGAGTAATTAGGTTTCCCTAACTAATGGCACAGAATCAATGGCAAGTCCTTCAGTCTTGGTTAAAGCCCAGGCTAGCCTAAAAATCCTCTCTGTCTGCTGTCCTTTCTATGCTGAATAATCCTAGGCTAAATCCCAAAAAGAGTAAGTCTTTAAGTAAGAGTAAGTTAATAGCTGGCATAGATGAGAGGTCTGTCTGTCTTTAGGACCAATTCAGCCTGCCCTCAGGGTAAACCCTTCAGGTAAACTCAGCAGTGTTACGATTAAAATGGATATAGATGGATATAGATAAAAGTATTAATATTTTATTTAAAGTCATGTTGGCAAATTTAAGAAGACCATGCGCCTGCTAAGATCTAATTCAAATCGCCCGCCATTACCTTCTCCCACCTGGCTGCCTCATACCAAAGAAAGCTTCCCAATCAAGTTCTCTCTATTTAAGCTATGCTTTACATTGGCTCACATCACCACATAAGACAGGAAACCCATTGACTCATGGGAAATGTAGTTTCAAAGTCCCCTAAACATCCACAGGAAGTTTATGTCATATATCTAAACCCCAAATTTTCAATATCACAGCAGTTTGACCAGGTCCACACAGGTCTTCTTGAGCAATGAAACAGGAACAATTGCAGGGCTTCAGTAGATTTCAGGATCAAATAGGACTCTCTCAGGAATGGGTTTTATTTCCAGTCCTGGAGTAGGGTCTCAGAGCTGGCTCTCTCCTCAGAGTCCCAGAGCACCCCTCCTGAGAGTACTTCGAATCCTTCTCCCAGAAGCCCCTCCTACTAAGATTCCAACTGCCCTCTGCCCTCTCTCCTCTGTTCCATCACATTCCATTCTATCTCCTTGCAAAATTCCCTTTCCTCACCTGGAATAGAGTAGGTGCTTTATAAATGTTTACTGATAGATTCATTTCTACTATTGCTTCTGTTGTCCTATGACACCATTCACCATTTCTGTGATGCCTTCCTCTTTCAAATAAAAACTTCTACTCCTCTATGGGTAAACACATTTAAAAACAGAAACATAATTTTTTTTCTCTATATTATTTCTGCTTATTTAAAAAAAAAAAAGTTCCTTGAGGGCAAGAATGACACTTCCTACATGAAGTGTTTTCTCATCCCCCCACTCTATACTAGTGCCCTGGAATCACTCTGTATTTACTTTGTAAATACATTATATTAATTTGTTGGGGGATTTTTTGAAATCATTTTTTAAATTTTGAATATTTTCTCCTAGTTACATATTTCATGTTCTTTCCCTCTCCCCCATCCTCCTTAACCCCCCTTTAGCCGATGGACAATTCCACTGGGTTTTACACATATCATTGATCAAGACCTAATTCCATATTATTGATAGTTGGACTAGAGTTATCATTTAGTGTCTACATCCCCAATAATATCCCCAAAAGCCCATGTGTTCAAGCAGTTGTTTTTCTTCTGTGTTTTGTCATATTCAAACTCTGGGAGTTGTGACTCTTACCTTGATTGACAGGTGAAGACATTTGGAGACATTGGAATGTTACCAGATGCTGTGAGGGCAAGAGTAAAGGCAGTTGGCCAGAGGATATAAATACCCTGACAGCCATTTGACAAGGACCCTTTGGCTTTTACCCTTGGCCTGGGACATGGATCTCTGATACTGGAGCATTGACCTGTGGATCTCTGACTGAGGGTCCTCTGATTCTCTCTGAATTCTCCCTAGATATTTAGACATCTAAACCATCATTAGATATTTAGGTATCTGGGCCTGGGGGGGAACCGGGAAGAGGGAAGGAGAAGAAGCAGAGGGAGGTAAGGGAGGTATTTCCTGATGGCTGTAGGACTGACATAACAACTGGCAATAAGAAGCTGAGAGGGATCATCGATATCTGTATCAACCAAGCAGATTGCTTTCTCTGGTTTGGCCATGGCCAAGCTAAGCCAGAAGAGGTAAAGAACAAGAGCTCCAGCATTACTGAAACAGCCTACAGTTCTGAGCGATTAGTGATCATAGCCATTAGTGACAGGGTCTTCTATCCCCAATCCATTCCTGATTATTCCTTTCCCTTATTAATATCTATAGATAAAGTTTATTAAGTACCTTCCTGAGTGATTATTACATCACAACCCTTTGGGAGGGAGCAATGCAGTCAGATGAAAACATTATCCAAAGCTAATAGAGCCCAATATTAATAATCAATCCAACCCCAGGTGGGACCTGAAAGGGTTACCCATCCACCTGACCTTTAGGGATCCTGCCTGGGCACTGTTATCAAGAAGGGGCAGTTATTATAACATCCAGCTCAGTGACAGGACTCAGGTGTCCTTGTACCAGCAATCAAGGGAATCCAAAGCACAGCTTCCCTGATTAATATACCCTATAATAATATAATAGTAGACAAAGATACCTTCTTTATAACAGTTCCACCTCCCACAGTTCTTCCTCTGAATGTGGCTAGTTTTCTTTCTTATAAGTCCCTCAGCCTTGCTCTGAATCCTTGCATTGCTGCTAGTATAAAAGTCCGTTATGATTGGTACCACAGTGTATTAGTCTCTGTGTACAATGATCTCCTGGATCTGCTCCTTTCAGTCTGCATCAATTCCTGGAGGTCATTACAACATTATATTAATTTGTATGTGTACATGTTGCTTCTCCTGATAGAACATAAGGTCCTCGAGGATAAAACTTTTATTTATGGAACTCAAATACTAAAGAGGCAGCATGCATAATGGATAGCCGGGCCTTGGAGATAGGAAAATCTGGGTTCAAGTTCCACATCTAACCCAATGACTATGTGGTCCTAGGTAAGTCATTTAAAATCTAAGTTTTCTAAGGAACTCTAAGTCAAAAAGATGGTGTCAGTCTCCACTGGTAAAGGAGACTCCTTACCCAAAACTCCTATACCAAAGAAATCTCTGGTTCAAATCCAATTTCCATGGCTTAATCAATAGAAGAAACAGTAGATAATTGATTGATTTGACAAAGTGTAGTATTGTGATGTGTTTTGAGGTTACAACCAGGTGTTGTGGGGTACAATGGTGAACTCCTGGTTTCTGGAAGGATACCTTTTGCAAGAATGCAAGACTCTGAAACTTAGCTTAAAAGTAAAAAGAAAGATTTATTAGTAAGATAGGATTAATGGCCAGCAAGATGGCATGAGTGGAACAACCCAGACTGGTGTGGGAAGCAAACCTCTACTTCCCATATCTTAGTTAAACAATAATACTCCTCTGAATTATTAAATAGTAGGATCTTAACTACCACCACCACCCCCTTGTTCATAACACTGCATTTCAACAAACTCCAGTGGAAAGGGGAGAGGTGTGTAGCAAGGTGGCTCAGTGGATGGAGAGCTAGACTTGGAGACAGAAGGTCCCAAGTCCAAATTTGATCTCAGACACTAAGTCATTTAACTCCAATTGTCATGGCATTACTGCTTTTCAGCCTTAGAACCAATACTTACTATTGATTCTAAGATGGAAGGAAAGGGTTGGCTTTTTGTTTTTGTTTTAAATAGAATTTGAATTCAAGTACTGGTAGTACAGCAGAAGGAATGGATCAATGCTATTTTGGGGTAGTTATGGGAATCTCTTAGTTCTCATCCTGTTCAATGGCCAGGGATTAGGTATACTCTCATCCTTTTATAATAACATTAATAATAAAAACAGTTAACATTAAGGCAAAATACTTTACAAAGATTATCTTATTCAATCCTCACAGTATCATCAACATCAAATGTATTTTTCTTACTGGAGAACTAATGGAAAGAGGTCTTCAAAGTTAAGACTAACACATAGACATTTCATTCCCTCATACACAGATTTAGTATTAAAAGTTAATGGAAAACCCGGCCTCAGCCACTTCCCAGCTGTGTGACCCTGGGCAAGTCACTTGACCCCCATTGCCCACCCTTACCAATCTACCACCTATGAGACAATACACCGAAGTACAAGGGTTAAAAAAAAAAAAAAAAAAGAAAAAAGAAAAGAAAAGTTAATGGAGGGGACAGCTGGGTAGCTCAGTGGATTGAGAGCCATGCCTAGAGACTGGAGGTCCTAGGTTCAAATCCGGCCTCAGACATTTCCCAGCTGTGTGACCCTGGGCAAGTCACTTGACCCCCATTGCCTACCCTTACCACCCTTCCACCTATAAGTCAATACACAGAAATTAAGGGTTTAAAATTAAAAAAAAAAAAAAAAAAAGTTAATGGAAAATAGTTTCCAGCATGTAGGCCCTAAGAAACATAAATATGGAGGACTGCATGTCACACGCTTTACTCTCATTCTTATTGTCATTAATTAAACCATAACTTTTTAGAACCTACTGACATTAAGGATACAAACCTGGGTCAAACAGATGAGTTATCACTACTAACAGTGTTCAGACCCATTCATAAATATACATTTCTTGTTAAGAGAGTCCAACATTCACTCAATCAGCATTGTTTTTGTTCAATCATGTCTGACTCTACTTGACCTGTCCATGGACTTCTGACTCATAAGCAAGACTGAAAGATTGGAAGTCAAATCATTCAAGTTGCTAAACCGAAAATGAAAGTTTACTAGTATGATAATGAGATTAAATCTACCCTGCCCATCTTTAGATTTAATCACCAAAGGTGAAAACATCTCCATTTAACTCCACCTCTGCTATATATAGTGAGTAACAAATCAGAATTTACTGACTGCCTCCTGGGCAGTCCTAAGAAAAGTGTCTGTTTTGATTGGACACGTAAACTAAGTGGAGGCCACAGGAAGTGATGTAAAAGAGGCCCCTTTAAAAAGACCTCAGTGAGCTGGGCCCTCTCTTTTGGTTCATGAATGGGACTTGGAGGAGGTCTGGAGTTGGTGAGACTGTTCCACATGCTGAGTGTTAAGACTGAATCTTTCTGAACTTCTCTTAAGGAACTTCCTTTTAATAGAGACTATGTGGCTGAAGCTTTTGCTTTGTTCCTCTTCGAGACCCTTCGGGCCTCTGGCTTTCCAGCCTTAGGATCAAGGCTGGATTTCCCTCGGCTGAGCATTAATTAGATCTATCTGGATTGAACTAGAAGATCAGAGCAAATTACCTACTGTGTTAAATTACTTATCGTATCTTATCCTCTCTCTTATTTCCTTATTTCTACTTCCTCTTCTCATTTGTAAATAGATTTCCATAAAAGTCATTTTAATTTGAGGTTATTCTTTAATTGGGGACTGATAATTGTTCAATCCCCTGGCAACCAACCTTTTAATATTTACCCAATCAAACCCCACTTTTTACCCCTTATATTAGCACGCTAGAGGATATACTTCCACTGTAAGCAGTTCTTAAGAGTGCATAGATGAAATTTATATGTCAGCAGTATCTCAAGGTAGAGAAATAGTAGGCAAAAATTCTGGAGTGTTTTGACATTTCTTTCTTCAGTATGTGTTCCCATTTTACAGATGAAGAATTGAGGAAAAAAAAAAGGGAAGGCACTTGTCCAGGGTCACAAAGCTTATAAAGTGCCTGAGGACAAATGTAAACTCAGATCTCCTAACTGTAAGGATGAGATTTTGTGCAAAGGAGATGGAACCAAAGGAGAAGGCAGTTGCTGGCAGCTGCTGGCAATTGAAACCAGCAGAGGACTCTGGGGATTTTCTCCCAGGAGGAGGGAGAAGAGAGGTCTTTGGGTGGAGAGCTGGGAGGAGGGAAGAGGGAGACAATCCAGCTCTGATCGGGTCTGGAGGGCTTCCTGAGGATCTTTCTCTTGGAAATGGAAACCTAGATTTCCTGATCATAGTCATTTCAACACAACTCATCCTTCAAGACTAAAACCATCAAGTCAACTTAGATTTTGGACTGCATTGGGAACAATCTCTTAGTCACCCTCACCCATTACCCATCCTTGCTGAGAGACCCTTTTCAGTCAAAGCTTACAATTATAAGAAAGGGTAGAAATAGAAAATGGAAATAAAAATAGAAGGGGAAGGTGGGGGGGGGGTAGAGTGGGGAGAAGCTTAGGAGTTGGAACCACTAGGTTTCCTGCCTAAATGACAGACCCCATAGGAATATCAAAGAGGGCACCCCAAAAATCCCTCTGCTCTTCACCCCTTTCCTCAATCCCTGATTTGTGAATAATAAAAAAGCCATTTAACAGTCAGATAGTGTTCCAGTGTGACTGAGAGACAATAAGGGAGAGGGGAACCACAGCTTGGTCTGGCAGACCACCCGCTATGAAATTAACAGACCTCAGGGGAGGTTTGAGTGAACCCTGTCCTTATTCAGGATCGGATTGGGGTACCACATACCTTCTCTTGTAGGGAAGCCTTGCCCCCAACTCCAGCGGGGCAGCAGGACCATCTAGGTCACCCAGTTTGGGGGTAACACTCCCTTTAAACTCTCCCAGTGTATATTCGGCCCTAGGGGAGTGCTGGAGGTGAGAGTCACCACATAGACAACCCACTCTCCCTTCTACCACCATGGGGGGGCTGAGGGGGGGGGGGCGCTTTTTATTGATATATAATTCTAAGCTCAGTCTATCCACTAGTAACCTAGCATTGTCTTCTTCCTCAAATTACTTTATCTTAACCTTATCTGTGCATAGGCACTATCACCACAGTTAAACCAGGGCTCCTGGTTTTGTTTCCTCCTCATCCCTAGGAGCTAGCATAGTGCCTGGTAGATACTATTCATATTTGTTTAAAAGATGCTGAATTGAATGCAGCACTGCTGGTTTTTATAGATAAAATGGGTCATTTTTGCTCCTAGAATACTAATCCCTTGGGCTTCTTTGTTGGCCTCTGAAAGAACAAATAGAACACCAATATGAAATGTCATTATATGGGGGCAGAGAGTGTTTTAGTGTTGGAAAGAGAGAGCAGCACAAAGAGTTTCTCTTGCCTGTTCTTTGATGTCTGCCAAATTTAAGAACAAAAGAAGAACAAGGTTCTGAATTTCAACCTAAGCCTTGCTGCTTACATAGCAAGGACTTTTGTTAATGGGTTTCTCACATACTTGTGCTATAAATCCCACAAAAATCATCCTTTTTCCTTGGCTTCAATTTTTTCCTTCCAATTAATCTCTTTGTGATTAAGTCTTGCCTTCTCAAACTCCACCACCTTCATCCAAATTAGATGTCACATCTCTAGGGCAATGGGAACCACATGCATCTTCTTTCCATACACATTCCCCATTTCCCTGCCAAAAACAAAACAAACCAACCAACAACGCCTCCCCCCAATGCCCACCAAAAACTGAACTCAAAAATCCATGAGCTCATTTTGGAATTTCAGCTACCATCTGCTATCCACTTGAGATTGTCAAGCTGGACGTGGTTAGAGCCCAACAGTATATATATTCTAGCAAGTCAAACATCACCCCAACCCAAAGAAATTCCTAGATACTGTGTATATCCTGCAGACATAATTCTCAGTTTAGTAAGCTGAAGAGAGTTCTGTACAGGAAAAAACAATGGTGTTAATCAGGACTGGGCTTTTCAGGACACAGAACTGGTAAGTCACATCCAGGCTTGGAAGGGCTGAGACCAAAGGTTACAAAGCCCCACTCCTGACCCAAGTCCTTTTTACTCGCTGGTTTTCATCAAAAAGAACAACTCACATTCCCTCCTAAGTGAGTATTGTAGTCAGAAATATTCCAGCTCAGACTAAAATGAGAACTAATATCAGGTATTTCTTACCTGTCACTTGGATTATCTTTCAATGAACTCTGTTGGGAGATTGTCTTGGCAACATGAACATGGGAAAAAAAATGCAATAGGGGGAAATTATGGCAAACAGGGATAACCGCACCTAGCATTGTTAATTAGCACTAAGTTAGCAAAATTAATGTTATAGAGAACAGAAGTTCCATGGTAAGTACTTTGCATTGGGCCCATAGCTAAAGAATCACAGGATCATAGATTTAGATCTGAAAGGAACTTATCTAATCCAACTTCTTCCTTTTATAGAAAATAAGTACCAGAAATGCCAGGGACTTGCCCCAGGCTTCATGGATTACAATGTACAAAACTGGAATTTAGAGGATCAAAGTGAAAAGAAAAAAAAGAGAGAGAGAGAATCTACTGCCAACCTTTTGTTTTACAGAGAAGGAAACTAAGGCCCAGAGGAGTCAAGTGAAGGTGATTAAAGTGGCAGAGCTAAAATTTAATCCTAGATCCTTTAACTTCTAGTGGCAGGTTGGATAAGACACTGGACAAGGAGCACAATCAGAGTCAATAGAGAGGAAAGGAATATCAACGAGCTTTATGGAAAAGAAATACAGTAAGGACCAGGCCTATGGAAAGAATATCTGGATGCCCCAACTGGTTCATTGGTATCCAAATTTCCCTGGCTGTAATTGCAAGTCTTACTTTAACTGAGGAACTGGGAGGGGTGGGAGGGTGGGGAGTTGTCTGAGCATCAGTAGTGCTTGTGCTTCCTTTAGAATATTGTTTCTACTACATTATACCACTGTAGACTGAGGATTCCTTTTTCAAATGGTTGGGACTAGAAAGTCACCAAGGTCCACAGCAACTCAATGTGATATTATGATCCATACAGTCAGAGAATCACAGAATCTAAGAGATAAAAGGTATTTCAGACACTATCCAATTCAAATGATCTGTGAATGAGAATCACCTTGAAGGTGATAAGTGAGTCCATGAGAACTAATATGTTCACCAAGATTTTGGAAGGGAACACTTTTCTGAAAAATCTGTATTATTCCCAGGTACCTGGGGAAATTTTGGACTATAAATGTGCACTTGGTTGGCTAAAGTTGCCTAAAAGTCTCTGAGCACTTCTTTTATTTGGCCCAAATGGAATCCAATTCAACCTGACCGAAATCTCCACACTTGATTATGTTTTTGGTTTGGTTTGGTTTGGGTATGTGTATGTGTATGTGTGTGAGCCCAAGTGTTCAATTGAAGTTCTAGGTAACTGCTTCAAATCAATTTAAAAAAGAGAATGGTTCTTCATGGCTTGAAATACTATAGCTTAAGGTTTAAATGATTGTAAATCTTTGTGAAAGAGCTTCTCATAGAAACTTAAGAACATAAGTTCTGGATTTCTTCTTGATTTTCTGTGGGGTTTTGCCTATATTGTATATCTAATATATTTCTTTTTTTGTGATTTGAAAAATTTTAATTAATTTAGCATATTTTTCCAGGGTTACATGATTCATGTTCTTTCCCTCCCCTCCTCCTTTCACCCCTGTCCTGTAGCCAATGAGCAATTTCACTGGGTTTTACATGTGTCAATCTAATATATTTCTTAGGTGGAGGCTTCACTAATAACCTTAAATGCTTTGTAATGTATAGAAATGGTCAGCCATTTTCTGTAGGTAAAAAAAGAAGTTTGCCCCTTTAGAACACAGAACCTGGCAAGGCAGCCCTGGGCATATGCTAATCTGGCAGTTGGGAACAGAGTATAAATTGGGATGCACAAACCCCTCAACCCCACTTCTTCTTCTTTGGGTTGGGAGGAGGGAGATTGGTATAAGCAGGCAGGCATGGTTTAAACTACATTGCTAGCTATAACAATCATCTTAGTATTGATAAGGCCATTGAGACTTCATTATTAAATAAGATCATCTCATAAAACCATCAAGAATCAACAACAGACTCTGAGCCAGGGGAGACTCTCAAAGTCCCCCGGACACAGCACCTAGGCCAACTTTCTATTTAGACATTAGCATAATTTATTATACTTATTACTAGGTTAAAATTAAATAGGCTTCTTCTTCCCTCTTTTCCATCTCCCAGTTTTACCTTTCTGTCAATCAACCCAAATAAACCCAGTTAATCTTTAAGCCTCTGATAGTCTTTATTTAAGAGTTGATAACTTACCTTACTGAAGACAACATCATTTATATATAATCTTAGTCACATAGTGGAAATGAGCTTAGCTAATCCAATTACATCTAGATCCAGCTTGTGCTAGATCAATAAATATTGTTAAGGTCCCAGGAAGTCAAGACCTACTTCCTAGTTACCTCTAAGCCAACTGATTCCTTGGAGCTGTTACTAAGGCTCTAAGTCTGTCTTAGAATCCGATCACTCTTCAGTGAAGCTTTACCAGGCTGTTGTAGGAAGCAAACCTCTGTCTTTTATATCTTAGCTAAACAACAGTGCTTCTCTGAATTAATAAATAATAGGACCACCGTAACCCTCCTTTTTCATAACAGCTTGCAATTTAAATGTTAGTCAGAAATGTCTGAAAGTTGTACTAAAAGTTGATTCTTCCCAAAGCTGAAACTAAAGGAACTTGCAAATCTGGATATGGGAATATCTAACAAGAGAGGAAAGAAGGTCCAGGATTCATAACTTTAAATTCTAATCTTTTCTTTCCAGTTCTGTTGTGGTTAATGTGAAAAAATTGCATATCAATAGCAGCATGCATTTTATTCTAGGTATTAACTCTGGATGAGTGCTATATCACATTTTTGTTAAGCTGTTTTTTATTTTATAAAGAATAAGGTTATTTCTGATTAATGTGTATGTGTACTGGAGTGTCATAAAGTTAATTTTAAATTGGTAAAATGCAGACCCTGGGAAAAAGCTTTGCATTTAAGTGGTAAGAAAACCCTGAGCATTTTGAACAGAACAACCAAATTCCTCTTAGAAGAGCCTTAGGGCACAGCTGAGAGAAATGCAAATTTTAGAGTCACTGGTGAAATTAAGAGTAAAAAGAGTAAAAAGTAAAGAGATAGGAATGGATAGCTATTCTTATTTGAAGGCAATTTTGAGCTTTTCCTTAATGATCCTAAATTTTGTGTTTGGTGAGAAATCTTTACAGGTTTTACTCTTTGAGAAGTAAAAAGGTCATGAACCAAGTGCCACAGTACTGGCCTTTTTGTATTCTTTCCAGTAGTGTGGACTTGACTCCCTGCACTCAGGCATAGAGAGAGAGAGAGAAAGAGAGAGACACTCTCCAGGTGTGTCCCTGAGGTGTATCTCTTTTGTTTACCTCAACTTAAAGGTTGTCCAAGGATAATGTTCTTTGCCTTGGGAGTCACAAGGGCAGGAAGTGGGAAAGGAAATTTCCCTGCTCACAGCCTGCCTGAGTCAAGGGGCACAGGGTCCCTGCCATCTCTGCACAATGCCCATGTCAATACCTCCCAAAATGCAGGCAAACTGTAAACAGGGAAATTCCCTTGCTCCTTTCTTGTCCTTGTGACTCCTAAACCAAGAACATGTGATAACTTCTATAAGACCCTGAGATTATTATCATCTTTGGATCATCCTTTAGATTGAGATGGATATAGAGATGCATCTCCAGGCAATACCTTAATACCATTGGCCTGTATCTGAGGCATCCATCTGTTCCCTAAACTATGAGGGGTATTCAGACATATTCAGATGACCAAACCCCCACTGAATGCCTGTGTGTTTACCACTCTAGAATCATGTCCACACCATGACACAACATCACATCCTCACTGTTGTAAAGAATATAAAAACCTCAGAACTGAGGCATTCTGGGAGCAACCCCCAGGTTGTTCCACCAATGCTGTCTTGCTGGCCAAAATTCTACATTACTAATAAATCTCCCTTTTTATTTTTAAGCTGTTTTGGAGTCTTGCACTCTTGTAAAAAGTATCCTTCCCAAACCCAGGGGTTCACCATTACACCCCACAACAGTATCAGGAGAGAGAGAAAAAATCATATTCATGTGATAAGTAATCTCATGAGAACTGATGAGTTCACTAGGAGTATAAAAGAGAAAGATAAAAGGTGCCAGAAAGAATTTGGAAGGACAATCACTTTTTAATGATGTGACATGAATAAGTCAACAAAGGTGACTGAAAAGACAGCCAAATAGGTATGAGAACCAGAAGAGAGCAGAGTCCCAAAAAACATAGAGGGAAGGTGAAGAGGGGGAAAGGTCAATAGTGCCAAATGCTGCAGAAAGGTCAAGAAGGAATGAACAGAGAAGAGGTTTTTTAATTTAGCAATCAAGAAATTACTAAAACATCTGGTACAGGTTAAAAAATAGAGTTGGTTCAAGAAGCAAAGTAGACAAGGGATAATCAAAAACGACATTCAATAACTCAGTGTTTAAAGAGGATGACCCTAACTAGCATTTATATAGTGCTTTACTGTTTGCAAAACACTTTACAAAATTTTATGTCATTCTTATCTTCCCCAAAACCTTGAGAGTTGGATGTTATTATCCCCATTTTGCAGACAAGGAGGAAGACATGGCTTAGGTGATTTGCCCAGGATTACATAGCTAGTGGCTAATGATAATGTTGTTTTTTAAAATTAAGATAAACTCTGAGAGAATCCTCCAAGCATGATCAGATTATTAATTAGACTAGTTGTAGTCAATACATTGGGTCAGTATTTCTTTTAATGACAAATGACCCTGAGTGAGGGCTGACAGGGTCTTTTAAACCTAGCTGTCTTTTTCTGATTGGCCTGACAGTCCATCATATGGATCTATCTAGCAAAGATAAGACAATTCTAGTTGGTAGACATTTTAATGAGGTAATGGGTAAAAATTCACCTCATCTCCACCCCATTATTTCATCTTTGGGAGATAAAAGAATAATCCTCAAGAGATAATATCCATCTCCAGATGTGGGAGTAAGCTTTGACTGAATCAACCTGAATATGAGTTAAGTGGGTGGTGCTGGAGTTAAGTGCTTGCTTTTGAGTTAAATGGGTGGTAGGTAAGATCACCAGGGTGGAGATACGAATCAAAATAACAGAACTGAGACTCAAAGACTGGAGGTTACTCAGGGCACAAAAGGGTGGTGGCAATTACTAGACTGGGCAGCTGGCTAGTACAGTGGTTGTAGTGCTGGACCTGGAGTCAGGAAGACTTATCTTCCTATGTTCAAATCTAGCCTCAGATACTTAACAGCTATGTGACTCTCGGCAAGTTACTTAACCCTGTTTGCCTCAGTTTCCTCATCAAAAAAATGAGTTGGAGAAGGAAATGGCAAACCACTCCACACAACTGAAAAAATGACAAATTACAAGACAATTGCCTGACCTTTAAGGAAGTTTCTTCAGAATATAGGTGAAGGGAGGGGCAGCTGGGTAGCTCAGTGGAGTGAGAGTCAGGCCTAGAGACAGGAGGTCCTAGGTTCAAACCCGGCCTCAGACACTTCCCAGCTGTGTGACCCTGGGCAAGTCACTTGACCCCCATTGCCCACCCTTACCAATCTTCCACTTATGAGACAATACACCAAAGTACAAGGGTTTAAAAAAAAAAAAAAAAAAAAAAAAAAGAAAATATAGGTGAAGGGTGAAGTCAATAGGGTAAGGACTCACACAGAATGGGAGAATATTAAACCTATGCCAGCTTAATAAAGTCTTAAAAATAAAATTAAGGGGCACAGTGGATAGAGCACCAGGCCAATAGTCAGAAGGTCCTAAATTCAAATCTGGCCTCAGACACTTTCCTAATTGTGTGACCCTGAGCAAGACATTAACTGACATTGCCTAGCCCTTACCTCTGTTCTCTTCTGTCTTATTGGTTCTAAGATGGAAAGTAACTATTTTAAATAAAAAAGAAAGAAAAAAGAATTAATATCAAGCAGAAGGTAAGAACTTAAAAATTAATTAAATTTTCATTTTTTTTTAAACCTTTACCTTCCGTTTTGGAGTCAATACTGTGTATTGGCTCCAAGGCAGAAGAGTGGTAAGGGTAGACAATGGGGGTCAAGTGACTTGCCCAGGGTCACACAGCTGGGAAATGTCTGAGGCCAAATGTGAACCTAGGACCGGACCTCCGGCCTCTAGGCCGGGTTCTCAATCCACTGAGCTAACCAGCTGCCCCCCTTAAATTTTCATTTTAAATTTCACAATAGCTTTTAACTAAGATCTTCCTGACCACAGGCTTCTTTATCCAGAGCCACCTAGCTGCCTTAAGGGGGGGGGGAAGGATAATAATAGTTAGCACTTATACTATGAAAGTATGAAAGGTGCTTTGCATGTGTTATCTCACAATAACTGTGAGATGGATGACATTTTTATCACATATTACATATGAGTAAATAGAGACTGAGAGGAAAAGTGAATTGTCCAGTGTGGCAGGCAGATAAGCATCCAGGATTAAAACTAGGATCTTCCTGACTACCATTCTCATACACTGTAGCACCTGCTAGCCTACAGATTAAATAATTTAGTAGCCAGGGTTTCAAAGGAAAAGTAATGCACTACTCCAGTTAGGATTAGCTACAGTATCCTTGTACCTCATAAATAAGAACAATTATCATAGTTGAACATTTGATAGTGTAGGAAAATATAAGTAATGGGATCACCGGGGATATTAAAATCTACTATGGGGTTTGTGGGAACACTCTCTAGGATGTAAGAGAGACTAAAACTGAATACTGAAGTCTTGTACAGCTACACCACTCCCAACTGAAAAAATAACAGCCAACTGTCACTCTGGCCAGAGGCCTTGAATTAACTGACAAGGTAACAGGTGAAATTGGGTTTTAATTAGAAACAACTAAAAGGAGGGATAGGAATGACTACTCTAAAATCTTACCACCTAATAACAAAACCCAAAGGGACAGGGAAGGACTTATTCACTACACTAATCTAAGCTATCTAACTAACAGGGCCCAAGGAACTATACTGGAGTCTCTGGGTTTCTGCCTCAAACCTGGAACCTGCCAGGCTTGAGTACAGCTGGGGTTTTTGTGGCTTTGGGATTTCTCACTGCAATCCACTGATGATGTCTGGATGCCAGGAGCTACAGTTGTCTCAGGAACCAAGTAGTAAGGGGTTTGCTTGAAGCACTGTCCTCTTCTCTTGGCTTTGTAGATCTTGTTCTTTTTTAGATGCCACACCACACAAGATCCCAGGGGAAAACAGGATGCCAGGTGTCCTTTGCTCTGAGGTCTCCCAGGCTGGCAACAGTTTTTGCCTACCCTTCATGGAGTCCACACACAGAACACACATAGACTTCCTCCTTCATTCCAACCTGGAATTCCCAGCTCCAGCCCCTTCCTGCTAGGTACTTCCTAATCAATATATAATCAATACCTAATAACTAGCTAATCTAATCTTACTCATAACAATAGTAATGGTACAGACACCCTCAATGTATATGTTAACTCCTTTGAGCTTCTGTTGTTATTTCCATTTCATAGAAGAGGAAACTAAGACTCAGACTGAACAAGTTACTAGTTCATAGTCCCAGAGCTAGTTAAAAGGCAAAATCCCTGTCTCCTAACTCTAGCTCCAGTTTCCTTTACCCTTCCCCTTCCACATTGGGGGTGGGGGTGTCTACCCTCTCCAAGGAAGTAAACAACAAAATATTCTTCCATTTTGGAACATGACAATAACAGGACATAAGATCAAGGGAAAGATAACAAGTCATATTTCAAAAGAGAGACAAGGCCCAGAAGCAGATTCTAGCCCTTTGGGAACACTATGTTCAGTATCTGTTTCTATTTCAAACTGGCTAGACAAGCTTTCACATGCTGTGTGTGTGTGTGCACACACACACACACACACGCACACGAAATAATCAGTCCTCCACAATAGAGGACCATCAAAAATAAAAATTCATGCAGCAAAGCTAACCTATTTTTATTCATCTTCATGCTTTCCTTGCTAGCCAACATATGGTCCAGCAGAGAATAAGTAATGAATAAACGTTGTATATAGGATTATGGTAAACAAGATTGGGAGACAGCATGGTACAAAGCTGAGTCTGGAGTAAGGAAGATCTGAGTTTGAACCCAGTTTCAGACACTTTGTGTGTGTCCCACAGTAATCTGTTTGCCTCAGTTTCTTCAATGACAAAATGAGGATAACAGAACCTACTTCAAATAGTTGTTGTGAAGATCAAATGAGATGACATTCATGAAAGCATTTACTTAGCACAGTGCCTAGTGTTATCGTCCTGTCCCATCCCTCCCAATCTCTGAAATCATAACCACTTTGTTGAATGGCTACTCATCTTTAGGTAGATGAAAATCTCCTTAGGGGAAAGAGGTGCCTATGCTGAAGAAATAACAGTGTTTTCATATTATATACCAGTTTTATATATATATATATATATATGTAATGTCATCATGTTAACTTATAATGTCCATGAAGGCAGATGTTTCATAAACTGTGTACCCATTCGAAAAAAGGGTTTTATCTACAAAGCAGTTGCTTGTTATGGAAATGGAAAACTGGCCAACAGTTAGGGCATATTCAGGCCTGCAATCTGAGAAATAAAAAGGTAGTTTTCATCACTAAGAATAAACATGACATAGTTGATTAAGTAGCAGACTTGAAATCAAGAGCCCAGGGTTAAATTCCTACCTCAGACACTCAACTTGTGGACTGGGAAAATTACATAACCTCTATGTCTCTGATTCATCATTGAATCAAGGAGTGATGATACTGTTATTACCCACCTAGAAGGGTTGGTGTGAGAAAGGTATTTCATAACTTAACAATATAAATGATATAAAACTATAAATCTCATTCCCATAGATTTAAGAACTCAAAAGCCCTCATTTCCTGTGCTGATATTACCAAACAAGACATTCTTCAGGGAATAATTCGATATCAAGGCAGGAAAGGGACATTACAGATATCTAAGCCAATTCATTCATTTTTATAAATCAGAAAAGCAAGGGCCAAAAAAGGCAAGGAACTTGAGGTTTTGATTTGAGGTAAGGAGAATTGTGGCTCTGCCCCTCATACACTAAAAAATAAGTATAAACTGATTTGAAACCTGTGTACTCTGCACTATTCCAATTTTAATGAGAAATAAAAGATATTGCTTGCTTTAAAGGAATTCACCTTTGAATAGCTATTGTATTAAGTTGCCCCACAAAAACTAAAGATGTTACAATTACTGTACCTTTAAAAGCATGAATATTGTTGAAAAGTACATTTGGACTGGTAGGTCAGTCTTATAGCTGAAAATGTAAAGTGATTTTTCTTATGGACTTAAGGAGACTCGATAGTTTTTTAATCTTTAATCAAAGACAACTAAATGAAGAAGACAAAAAGAAAGATGGTGATATAGAAACTTTCTAGTGAAAATTATCTTAACATATTTTATGAAGAAAAATATAAAGAGAACTATATGAAGGAAGTGGTATTTCATACTGTATCCTAGAGACTGTTTTCTGTGATGGCTAATGATAGCATGAAGAAAATGGATACTGAATTAAGCTCTTATCTAGAGAAATAAGAAGAGGATTCTTGAAGGGCTTTAATGAAATGAACTAAATGGTGAAATTATGTTTCTAAAAGTGAAGAGAAGTCATCTTCTTTTACGGTGGGAGTTTAAGTTGACTGACTGATGTTTTTCACAGCCCAAAGGAATCTATCCGAGAAGAATCTTGGACCTTTCCTCTTGATTTTGCTTTTTCATTATTTAATCAAACAGCAACCTTAATACCTTTAGGAGTAAGATCAGAACTAGGTAATACTTAATAACAGAAAATATCCATACTCAGAAACAGATCTCAACCTGAAGGCTTATTCAGTGAGGTTTGCCCACCATGGTCTCTTAGTCTTTATTCCTCTTCCAAAGTATGTGGTGTTTTTTTTGGGGGGGTGTGGTGGGGGTGGGGAATCGAAACACCCGACTCGGATCAATAAACCCATCTGGGGATAGAAGACACGAATTTATCAACATTAAGAAAAAAAATTTTTTAACCAGAACAGCAAGAGCTAGGCAGTTGGAATTGAGTGATTTGCCCAAGGTCACAAAGCTTAGAAGTGTCTGATTTCTAGTACTCTACTGTCTGTACTACTTAGCTGCCCTCAAAGCCCTCAATTTAAATGGAGTTCTCCCTCTCCTTAGCTATACTCTTTCTTAATAGAAAGTATATCAGTAATCAATTTATTTTTCATTGTTTTCTTATCTCTATAACCAAACAAGGCAGTTATATGTATCCATGGAAGAATTGTGCTAACAATAGATGTAAACAATAATGTAACAATAGACAAAAATAACATTCCTTTCTCTTCCACCTTTTCCTTAAACTTAAAGAAATACAATTCATGAAATAATAAGAAATTTAACATGAAAATACTAGTTTGCATATTTTTTTTGTTTAGGAGTCTATAAAAAGATTGAAATTGACAAACTTCTTTCCTACTTGCAGCAGATACAGGTAGCACAGCCTTGAACTTCCAAGAGCTCATGTACCATTTTAGGATATGGAAAATGTGTAAATTTTTTATTTTAGGGATTGTGTTTTTCTTTTTCATTGGGGGGGAGGGGGGAAGAAATGGCAGGAGATGGTGAAAGGGTTGTCTAAAAACAATGAAGAAAAAATAAAATAGGTGATTGTTATTTTTTTTAAATGCATGGAAGAGAACTAAAAGAATTGTTTTGTTTTTAAGAACTAAAGAAAGTTTTAAAAATAAATACAAAGAAGCAGAAAGAGACCTGTGTGTGTCTGTATTTTTAAACTAGCTATAGATAATTTTTATAGATAATTTGAATTTTTGTATTACTTTCTTTTTTCTATTCTCCTTTATATGCCTGAAATTCAGATTTTATTTTTTTTAAGAAATCAAAAAGTAGGAAAACATATCCCAAGCCAGCCCCTGGACAATCTCCTAATTCAGTGATGGCCAAACTATGGCCCCCGGGCCAGATGCCAACCCCTGAAATGTTCTATCCTGGCCAGTGACATTATTCCTAATCTGACGAATACAATGAGTAGGATATAATACAATGAAACTTTTGAGACTGACAGATGAGCATTTCCTTTCCTTTGGCCCCCTCTTTAAAAAGTTTGCCCATCACTGTCCTAATTTGTTTCTAACTACATCAAGGAATGTCCATGTGCTTTCCTCTTTCTCTTAATATTAAGCTTTCCAGTGATCTTCAGATAAATGGGATACTCTTAACACTGTGGCTTAGTTTTTTTGACTAACATACCAGTCCTTAGCCTCAGCTATTTAACTTGAAAGTCTGGAAACACTAGGCCCAACTAAGGAAATTTGGGATGGATTTTATCTTCAAAATCACCATCATCATCATCATTATTATTACTAATTACTTCACTCTCATCTTTTTTGATGGAAGTCATGTAGAAATGGATTAATATCACTACCCTGATATTACCGTTT
Source organism: Gracilinanus agilis (assembly GCF_016433145.1). Classification (NCBI taxonomy): domain Eukaryota; kingdom Metazoa; phylum Chordata; class Mammalia; order Didelphimorphia; family Didelphidae; genus Gracilinanus; species Gracilinanus agilis. The sequence goes on along the minus strand of NC_058131.1, from coordinate 507,560,035 downwards.
GATATTTCATATTCTATGGACTCCAGAATAACAGATGAATAAATGGATTAGCTCACGTATGCAGATTCAATGAAGTCATCCTTACAATACTGCTGATACCAGGCATGACAAAATGGATGGCATATACCATATACCCAGTTCCCACAAGGTTTTAATTGCTTCTGCTAGTTCTCTATATTTTTAAATTTTTTAGTTCCCTGAAGGATGGACACTATCAGCACTTTATTTCCTCATTACTCCATAGTTATAAAGAACTTTTACCTAACTTTACAAACTGCTTTCCTTCTAGCAATCCTGCAAGTATAATTATTCCCACTTTGTAGATGAAGACAGGTTGAGGCCAAGAGATATAAAATGACTTGCCTATGAGAATATACAGGTAATGATTTTTCAGAGCACAGGTTCAGATCCAGGTTGTTGTTTTTTTTTAAGATATTTTATTTCCCAATTACACGTAATCATTTTCTGAAGTTACCTTTTAATAGTAACTGTTTTGTCAAGGGAAGGATAACAGGTGGCCCATTGTGTTTAGGTCTGAATTTTCCTGTTTTCTAGAGTCAGACACACCTTTACTATACACCTCAGGGTCCTTCCAGCCTTAGCTACAGGCACCTGTTATTCTATTCATGAGAGACAATCAGCTATCAAGTGACTCTATCCAAGCCCTAACTTACCTCCTTCCTCAACCCCCAAACAGGGAACCATCATTTCTCAATTTTTCCAGAGTAGCTCAACACACTGTCAATTCTTTCCTATCCCCCAAAGTAAAGTAAAGGATGATCCAGCCTCCTTGATCAGTAAAGAGCTGAAATAGTTGTGAAAGTAATTTTAATTCCAAGGAGCCTTTAAAAGCTCTGTCTTCCAAAATGAAAGCTATGTCACTTTGGGTTGGTTCAATTATGCAGCGAAACCTAAAATGTAATTACAGGAATTTACCATATGTTGAACACAGCTCCCACACTTATAGGAGTAACAAAAAAGGAAGTGACAAATCTGCTTCCCTGAAAATGAACTGGAATTTGACACACAGAACACAAGCTCTTCCTGTACATTTTTAATTCACTTATGTTTTAGCCGCAACCCATGTTGATGACAGATGCAGTTGGCAGTGGCATAGTTGGAAAGTGCAGAAAAACTTAAAAGTTTTATTCCCAGGGGAGTGGAGTGACCTTAAAAAATATCATTCTTCCTTCAAGATATGGCTCAAGAACTTCTTCTATATGAAGCCTTTCTTCCTCTTCTTCTTTTTCTTCTTCTCCTCCTCCTCTTTTAAACCCTTTCTTTTGTCTTAGAATTGATACTCAGGATCATTTCCAAGATAGAGAAGTGGTAAGGGCTAAATAAATGAGGTTAAATGACTTGCCCAGGATCACACAGTCAGGAAGTATCTGATGCCACATTTGAATCCAGGATTTCCTATCTCCAGGCCTGAACCCTCTATCTACTAAGCCACATAGCTGCCCCAGGAAACTTTTTTCTTCTTGAAGTCCCAGCTAAAATTTTACCTCCTACTATAAACCTTTCTTAATTGTAATGCTGCTATCACCACCACCACCACCATTATTACTAATATTGATATAGTCGACTATGTGCCAGTCACTAGAAGTTTTACAAATAATACTTACTTGTCCTCACAAGAACCCTGAAAGCTAAGTGCTATTATTTTCTCCATTATATACTGTGGAAACTGAGGTAGAGGTTAAGTGATTTGCCTTGGGTAGAGCAACTACTGTGTCTAAGCAAAATTGAACTCGAGTCTTCCTCACTACACCACTTAGCCTGACTACATGAGAGTATTCCCAATTTATCTATTATCTACTTAGATAAGATACAAATATTGTTAGTTCATAACTGTTTATATGCTGCCTCCCTAATTAGACTGTGAGCTCCTTGAGAATGGGGCTATTTTCTTCCTTTCACTATATCCTAAATGCTTAGTGATCAGTACTGGGCCTGGCACAAAGCTGTTTAATAAGCATCCTACTCTTTGTGAACCCCATTATGTTACTGCCAATGAAATTTTCTTGGCAAAGATACTAGAATGTTTCCCATTTCCTTCTCCAGTGGATTAAGGAAAACAGTGATCTGCCCAGGGTCACAGACTAGTAAATCTCTGAATTAAACCAGGGTCTTCCTAACTCCAGCACCAGTGTTCTAACCAATAAGCCACCTAGCCACTCTATGGCACATTATAGTTCTTAATATGTATATAATATAGTTCATAATAAATCCTTATTGACATTGAAAGATTGACAAGTTCTCCCAACTACTATTACCTTACCATCTAAACTATCTTGTATTTAACTAGTTTTATATTTTTCTTTTTGTCTGTTCTCTATATAACTTATATGCACTTGTTGCCTTTCCTCATTTTGCAAGAAGGGACTTTGCACTAGTATCTCCAGCACAGGGACTGGCAGGGAGTAGATGATTAATAAATGCTTGTTTAGTGATTCATCTATCAATGGGTGAAGACTTGGACAAAAGAATCTTAAAAGAATCTTTTAGCTCTAATGTTCCAATGTTCTATGTTCAAAAAGCCAAAGCTCCAAGGTGCCTCAAGGTTCTCTGTTCCAAAAGTTCTGCTGCCACATCAAATGAGAGAATATTTGTAAAATGCTTAGCCCAGTACCTTGCACATAGCAGGCACTACAGAAATGTTTATTCGATTTCTATTCAATTTCCCTTATAGGATCCATTCCAATTCAAATACCAAAGGCTCTAAGGTTTCTTCCAGTTCTAACACTGACTACAAATTTATGAAGGTAGAGCACAGAATACCCTTGCATCATCTGTTACCTAATTAAATTGAATATCATTCCAATGCAAATGATGAGGGATGAGGTCATGAAGATGTAAGACAACAGAAAATGCAGGGCTTTCCAAATGGATTTCCTTGCCATGCTATAAGTTACGTTTTAAAGTGCTAGAAATTGGGCTTCACTGGTTTTCTAGATAGGGCCTTAACATATGAGAAAAGGTGTTTCCACAAAGGAAAATGGAATATTTCTTGTAGTCCATTTAGAATCATAGTATTCTCTTACAAGCAACCCTAATAAGAACATTTTCCACCACATTTTCTTGAGTGGAAACACCTGATAAATAACCTTATTATTCCACTGAAAAACTCATTGTCACAAACTTTTAGAAAAATCATCTTCTGGGGGAGACACATAAGTCATAAAAGAAAAATCAGAGAAGTGGGGGAAAACTGGACAGGTGAAATTATGGATTTGGAGTCATTAGAAGTACTCTAATCCAAGTAGTTAAGTGGCAGAAATAGGAAATCTGGCATTCAGTTCCATTGTTAAGGCAAGATCATTCATTAGACTCAACATCTGACTAGTACCACTGTTCTGCAAATGAGTCAAAAATGAGAGAAGAAATATAAGTTGGTTATCAAAACTCCTGATGGATGATGAGTACTGGGTCTGGAGTCTAGAAGACCCAAATTCAAATGTAACCTCAAACACACTTAGTAGCTGATTAAGCCAAATAAACTCTCCTCTGTCAGCATCAGTTTCCTCAACTGTAAAATGAAGATGATAATAATAACACCTACCTTCAAAGGAAATATCTGTAAAGCATGCAGCATGATATTTGGAACATAGTAGGCACTTAAATGTTTACCCCTTATTACCCCCACCATGGCTGCTGACCAAAGTTAACTTAAGTGTGAACTTAAGAAGATGATGCCTTTGTAGTAGAAAGAATTCACAATCTGAGGGTTAAATTTCCTTCTCTGTGAAATTTAGACTGGATCTGGAGTTATGGATCAAAGAATCCATGAAGAAATTTTTGGACTTCCTTGAACATGGACAGAGGGGGGAAAAAAAAACTTTTCATTAAATTCTAGGTGAAAATTAGTTTCCTTCAATTATGAATATGCACAACAAACCAGTACCTTTGATTTTCTCATCCATCAAAATCACATTTTCCTATCATATTCCTATCAGATACAGTTATTACATTTATACTTATCACTACTACAGATCTTGGCCACCAGATTACATGTATTCAATCTTGCTGTTTAAAAACCTTATTCTCAGAAAGGGACTCTTCACCAGACTGTTAAGAGGATGAATGATTCAAAAGAAGTTTAAGTATGCCTGGCCTAGATGATCTCTAAAATCCCTTCCAGCTCTAAGACCTGAAATCCTATGATCAGAGTGACATGTGACTAGGGCAGATGCTGGTCTAAAAAAACAGAAGTAAAGAAGCCTCCCAGGGAAGTCCTGATGACAAAGAAGCAAACAAGCTCCCATAATATTTGGGGCAATCTGAGTCTATATGCTGGTGAATAAAGAAAAGCTATGCTATGAATAAAAGAATTAAAACTCTTTCAGACTCCTTTGATTCATTCCTACTCTTTAGGGCTCAATTTTGCCCACCTACTTCTCCCTTACCCCCAACAAAAATTAATGATAGAATCAATGGAGTGAGCCTGTATGCAATGCAAAATGTTAAAATTTGGGGACAGTAACATTTCATTTGATTCATTTTAAAAATAAAGAAACTATTCTCAACTCTGGCCTGCTAAATGTTAAGAACTATTATATATAGTACACACACACACACAAACACACACACACCCTCTTGTTTAAATGGTATCCTCAGTCAGAATAGGCAAGGGCTTCTGAATGGTCAATTTTAACAATTCAACAGAGCATAGGAAAGTGCTCTAGAAGTCATGACCTCTGACTTTCTTCCTTTAACTAAATTCAAATGCGATAAAAGGCATATTCAACGTCAGCCCTCAGAACATTTCCTTTTGGCATGGAACCAAGTCAGTTCTTATAGTCTTAGTTAACAAATATTTGTGGACAGTCCAGAGGGTACATATGTCTCTCTCTGGCAATCATATCTAAGCATGTTGAAAAAAATCAAGGACTTTTCACACCAACAAGAGTTGTTCTGCCTGAAAATTCAAACCAGCTATCATCAGGTATCTTTATATTAAGGGACAAATAAGAACAGCATGAAGGAAGCCCACTGGTTATGATAACATCAATAAAACCATCTGCAACAGGTGACTTTCTGGCTATTAATTCTTTCCTTCATCCACTCTTACGAAAATAAAAACAAAAACCTAAAACAAAAACAAAACAAAGCACTCCACCCCCATCTCTATCTGTATGTATAACCTGTTCTCTAGGTAGGTAGTTAAGACTCAGTACTAGAATGAAATGATGAAACAAGACACTCATAGACAACAGAATCTTTAACGAAAGGAAGTTTCCTCAATAATAGTACGGGAAAAAAATTCAGCAATTAAAGAACAGATCCCTTGGGGAACAGCTCCTTCCCACCTCTATATTTGCCACAGTGGTGGGCCCAGAAGATGACTGTGCTGACTGGCAGGGGAATTAAGTCTGAGGAGCCCCAACTACTCTCCTTTACAAAGGGCAGAGCTTTATCTACTAAGCAATAAGGAAGTTTTGTTAAGGATTCAAGCCTTAGTTCAATGAACCAATGGAGTCTTAGGATCATTTTATTGCCATTGTACAGAAAAACCAACAGTTAATGTGTCAAGGATATTCCAGTCCATAGGTCCCAGTCAAATTAGTAGTAGAAACTACTCCTACCACATAGATGCTAGATAAAGCAAAAATTGGACATTGTCTTTGCTCTTTTCCTTAAGATAGACAATAGATTTGCATACGGGGCAGCCAGGGGTACAGTAAATGCAGCTCTGGGCCTAGTTCAGGGGCAACATATTTCAAATCCAGGTTCAGACACTAGCTATGACTCCCTGGGCAAAACACTTCAACTTGTCTACTTCAGTTTCTAAACTGTGGGGATAATATAGCACCTACCTCTCAGGTTTACTGTGAAGAACAAATGATCATATTTGTAAAGCTCTTAGGCATAGTGCCTGGCGCACTTAATAAAGGAGTATTCTTTCCTTTCCCGCTACCATAGCAACAATTTGAAAAAATTTTGAAGAGATGTTATGGTTGAGGACAAAGCCGATTCTTATGAAGGGCTTCAGAGTTAAAAAAAAAAATACTGTCCTAACAACCACCCTGTGATCATTTTAGAGATAAGATGTCAACCTAGGTTATCTTAATCCAAGGCCAATATTCTTCTACCATTCTCAGCACAATGAAAGAAAACTGCACAAGGAAGCAAAGAAATCAAATTTGTTGGAAACAGACTCCCTGCACTGTTTACTACCAAACCAATGGAATCAATAATAACATAAACAATACTACTGAAATGGTCATGTTTCAGAGGATCAACAGATTTAAGAGCTGTAAGAGACTTTGGGGATTAGTGATCAAAGTGTAATTTGAACCTAGGTCTTCAAACTACAGAGCCAAGGTTCATTATGCCATGATACTTTATAGTCTCTCATCATCCTCAAATCAACACTAAAGTATCCTTATTCCTGTTTTCAGATGAAAAAATGTGAGGCCCCATGAGGGTGATTTATCCAGGATTAGTAACTAGAAAAGCCAAACAACTCTGGTTCCAAACTTCGGGAATATGGCATTGGTTAAGCTTGCTTTGGTGATCTTCTCAATGTGTTTTTAAAATTCATTAAAAAAATAAAAAATCTACCTCAAACTGCTCTTGTTTTATGATCTCTGGACACAAGAGGGCTATATGGCTTTTTAATATGATGTATATTAAGCATTATAATACTATTTAAAAACACACACACACACACACGTATACTATCATAATTTGTTGCTAATTTAACAAATCTAATGAGTATGTCTCAAAAAAAAACAAAAAACCCAAACTGGAAAAGACTAAATGTTCTGACTTCAAATAAAAAAACTCAAATATACTACACTCTACAACTACAAATGTATAGATTAAAGACAGAATCCTTCCTATACATTTGAACTTAGAAGGGAGTATACCTCTTAGGCTTCTGTTTTAGAGTCCTTAAGGGAAGGGGAAGTTTTCTTTCTATTTCTGGCTACTGGGCAAATCATTCCTGGCCTTTTTGAGGGCTAGAGTGGATGGATATCTCTGGGACAAAATTAACATTTCATAACTGACTAAGCCCATCTCTTGACTCTATCTCCTATACTATCATCTCTAGGTGATTTATCATTTTAAGGATGACTTCCAAGTCTTCCTATATGGCAGCTAGGTGGAATGATAGTGAGCTGTGCCTAGGGTCAAGAAGAACTGAGTTCAAATCCAGCCTCAGAAAATTATTATGCAATGTGACCTTAGACCTGCTACTTAACCTATTTGCTTCAGTTTCCTCTTTTATAAAATGGAGATAATAACAAGACCTACCTCTCTGAGTTGTTTTGAGACTCAATTAAGATAATATTTGAAAAATGCTTTGAAAGTGCCTAGAAAATAATAGGCATTATACTAATGATGGAATGGACAGGTAGCATGGTAGGTTAGTAGCAGTAGTAGCAGTAGTAGTAGTAAAATGGGATAATATAAGAAGCATCTACCTCTCAGGGCTTTTGTAAGGATCAAATGAGGTAATATTGGTAAAGAATTAGCACAGTACCTGGCACACCATTAAATGTTAGCTATTATTAGGGAGAAATGTTATAGTTATACAATAAAAGACTTTCATTATAAAAGTTGTCTCATCTAGAAAAGTAAATCACCTAGAGATGATAGTACAGGAGATAGAGTCAAGAGATGGGCTTAGTCACAAGACTTAGCATCAGGAAATCTGGTTTTGAGTCCTAATTTTGCACTTACTAGATATGCAACTTTGTATAATTCAATTATTGTCTTCCAAATTTCTCCATCTGTCACAGGTATAAATGATTTCCAAGTCACCTCCCTATCAGTTCTAACATTCTACACCACTGTTACTATATGCTTCATGCTATCTCTCCTCTAAGGGAAACACAAAACCATGGAATCACAGAGGAATAAGAGTCAAAGAAATCCAATCCTTTCTTTTTATAAACTGAGGAGCGAAACAGCCCCATAGAAGCACTCCACAGTATCCAACAGAATAGCCAGGCTTTGAATTCAAGTCTCCCAACTATTACTAGCTTCAGGGTTCTTTCAAAAATACCACTCAATCAGAAGAGAGGTCTGACTCTTTCTAGCCAATGCAGCTAATTACTTAATAAACGTCATCTTGAATAGAAAGAAGAGGCACCTTGACCCATTCTCAGCAGGGCACATACTTCTGAGTTGTTATTATATTATAAGGGATGGGATTACATTGAACCTTCCATATTCTATCATAAGGTTTCCCCTTATGGCCAAAATGGGCTCGGAGGTCAGGTTCCATAATCAAGACAAGAAACAAAATGAGCAAGGAACCCCATGTGAGGATCCCAACATGCCTTTCTTTGTTCCCTGAGGTTGTTTAAAGAATGAGATAGAAATCACCAAGACCCTAAGAAAGCACTGTATTTACATTATCCTCAAACAAGGCTTGCACTGTGTAATATTTAGTCAGTGTAGAAGAAATGTGATTCAAATATCACCAGGAGGGTTTCCAAAAAAGCCAAACTCCTATAAACACCCTGAAAGAAAATAATTCTAACAAAGCTGAAATGGCTGAGCAGTAGATTATCAGTACCAAGAGTCCCTGGATGGGCTAGCATTGGGGAGAGGAAATGTCCCCATTTATGAAGAACAAATAGTACCCTTTAGAGGGCCTGAGTTTACATGTCTTGATGTGTTTGATCAAAAGTGCCTTGACTTTTTTCTCTTTTTATCCTGTTATATAACATTACAAGCTGATTTCACTGTTGCAATATTTCATTGCCTGCTTCTTTATATGTGTGTTTCAATGCAATTTAGGTCCTCCCAGCATTTATGAAATCATCCAAAGACTGTTTTATTGACGTAAAAAAAAACAGCTTCCTGCTCTTATTACCAAACCTTGCCTGTCTACTAAGAAGAGATTATGCCCCACAAGACGTTTCTCCTGGCCAAACCAAACAGTCTCCCAATTAATTTCAGTCAGCTATGCTTGGAAGCTCCCAGAGAAGATCAGGTTTCTCAGATGATTGTCCCACTGGGTGTAAACTAGTCCCTCTCCTGCAAAACTGGTGGAAAACAAGGAACTTGCTTAGATTGATATCAACTTACCTTTCATATAGGTTTCAATCTTCCGAATAAGTTCGTAAGACTTGGATCGATCTAGAAGGGTCCTAATGGCAGGGAGTGGATCCAGAATGATGGTCTCAGGATGAGCATCAATGTATTCCTGAATGGAAAAATATTTTCATTTAAAAGGAGGTCAAGTGGCATAGTGGATGGAATACTAGACTCATCAGGCAAGAAGATCAATCATTTATTAGTTGGATTTCCTCATTGGCAAGCAAGAACAAGAACACATACCTCACGAGGTTATTGTGAGGATCAAAAGAAAAAACATTTTACTGTTTTGCAAACCAAAAACTGCTATATAAATGGTAATTATTATTAATCAGTAACGGATATTTGCTATCTGGAAGTTGCAGTTCAGCCAAAAAAAAAGTCTTGGATTCTCTCCAATGAAGACAAAAAAAATCTTGATTAAAGAAGTCATTAACTGAGCTTCCATTAATGTTCATTTCTGTAAGTTTTCAGAGCACTTTCCTCATAATCATACCATGAAATAGGATGTATAAATATGATTCTCATTTTAAAGAAGGGGTTGAAATAGTCACAGACATGAAATGACTTGAACAAGGTCATGTGACTAGTTTTAAATGCTAATGCCAAGTTAAGTTCTCATTCAACTAAAAGATGTTGCCTCTTTATATGCCAACTATTAAGTCAGGTGCTGTCAAAAATCAAAGAAGAAAGTATTTACTTGGTACCTACTATGGTATTGTGCTAGGCAAAAAATACAGGAAAATTGTGATGTAATCTGCCTATTTACAATATTATTGTAGATATGAGAATCACATACTTTGAACCACTAGAAAATAGCTAAGCGAGGAGAGGCAAGAAGCTCAGTTTCTCATTCTAGCTCAGCCATGACACCAGACCACACTAGGTAAGTCTTCAGGAACTTACTAATGTCCCCTAAGCAAAATTAAAAGCAATTCAAGACCTTCTACAAGTTGTACCACCATACCATTTCAGTCTTATTTCACATGGGTAAGAACTCATCACATCTGGCTGGACAAGGTAACTGACAATGCTTCATTGCCATCACTTCTTCCTGCCATATTGCCCTCACAGTCCTCATCCCCTTTCTACCCTATTGCTTAAAGAAAAGGAATTCAAGCAATACTGCCATACTTTCTTAAAAAGGTGAGTCTATAAACTGCCTTAAGGCCGAATTCACACACCTCTGAAACTTTCTAGATCACAATATTTCTAGGTTTTGATTCTTCAATTAAACTCCCTGAATTGAAAAGTGAGAAGCAAAGAACAATAATAATAACCACCACCACTACCATCATCTACCAGTATCATGATAAAATAATAATAGTAACAACAAACACAATAACAACAATTAGCACTGTAGTATATTAATCTCTACCAAGCACATTATAAATATAATGTTGAAGATACCACAATGCTAAGAAGTACTATTAGTATTAGAATTATTCTATAATAATATGCTTATGCATTACTATAATCTGGTTATGTTTGTTACATATATAACATTAATTCTATATTAATAATATTTATAACAATAATAACTATTTATATAGTGCTTACTATGTGTCAGGCACTGTGCTAAGCATGTTACAAAAACCCAGGGAAGTAGGTGATATTCTTATTCCCATTTTACAGTGGAGAAAGCTGAGGCAAACAGGGTAAGTGATTTTCCCCGAGTCACATGGCTAGTAAATGTCCAAGGCAAGACTTGAACTCAGGTCTTACTAACTCCATGCCCAATCCTCTATCCACTATACCACCTACCTGCTTCCATATTGCACAGAGGCCTCATCCTTAGTCAGGAAATGCTGGTTTCAAATCCTCCTTCTGATATATAATAATGTAACCTGGGCAAGGGAAAAAACCTAGTTTGGCACAACCTAGTCTTGGGCTCTAGCTAGCTGGCAATCGCCATTTCTTTAAATTGGTCATATTGTATCAGTTTAATAATCTGTTCTAACATGTTGCCAGGAATGGACGTCAAGCTTACTGGTTTTTAGTTTCCATGATTCACATCTCTGACCTTTTTGAAAATGGGAACATTTGTCTACTTCACTGGCACCATTCTATTTCTTTAATGGTTCCATGATGAGATTTCCAGTCCAGGTGACTTTAATACATTTTAAATCCTTAATACTTTTGAAAACACTTTTCATATGCATCTTTTTATATACTCACAACTAGCCTATGACATAGAAAGGGTAGGATAAATTGTCTCTATTTTACAAATAAGTGCATTGAGACTAAGAGATGAGATGGAACTTGTCCAAGATCCCATAGCTACCTAGTAAATACAGCAAAAAATATCAAGTTCTCACACTTCAAATCAAGCTCTTTCCACAATGTGATGCCTGCCTTTGAACATAAATATTCTCATTTGCCAGGCTTTAGAAACCCAAAGCCTTTACCATGAGCACATGCCAACTCTCCAGAGTACTCTATCCTGTCTAGGAAAGTAGGGAGATACTAGTGGATAGTGAAAAAAACACAATAAAGGTCTGACAGCCCTTATTTTCTTGACTTTCATCTGTTGTTACATCATTATCTTGTGCAATTTAGGCCCTTTCATATTCTTTTTGTTCATATGATCCTTTTTAAAAAGTTCTTTTGTAAACTGCCTTTACTCTTTTTAAAAAACTCACTTTGAGATTTGCCCAACATGACATTATCATTCTGAACAGGGGAGACAAGCATACATGGACAGACACATATAATGCATGCTCACATGCCATATTCAGAGATGAAGTCTAGTCATGGTTCAGCTAAGGAGTCATGATGTTCCAAAGTCTTGCTTTGTATCCCCTAGATAAAAGTAAGATCCTCTAATTTTTTCTAGATCATTTTTTTCTGGCTTTTTGTTTTTCATTTATTGACTTCTACCTTGCATCCTTTATGACTTTATAAGTGAAGTGTTGAAAGGACTAGGTCATTTTTTTCCATCTTTGTATTTCCTGTAAATGGTTTCTAAGATAAACATGAATGGAATGGTCATTAAGTGCTATCAAGGAGAGAGCAAGCAGAAAGGGAGAGGTGTGGGATATGAGCATATAGGAGACCCTTGGAAATTCATCTGTCATTTAGGGATGAAATTTTAAAAAAACTTCTGCTGAATATTCATTATGAATATATTATCTTCTATTAACAGAGTCTGTCTTCTAACCAAACACCACATCAATGGCCAACAACTACAAGTGCTGGCTCTGGACATTTACCTCATCTTTCTCCCATCCACATTTCTATCACCCACATGCACACAAAGATTGGATCAAGAAGAAATTAAGCATGTATCTTGCATCTCCTAACCCATTCAGTGCTGTCACCCTGAAACTTCTCTATTTCAGAGGATCATACCATTCTCATCAATATCACCTTTTATTAGAGACTAGATAGCATCATTTATTGGCCCTCAAGCAGCTGTACTTGGAAGTCAAGAAGACTTGCTGTAGGCACTGACCAGTTTTGTGTCCTGAGGCAAATCTAAGCTCTTTCACCCCACTTATCTCTTTAAAAAAAAATTGGCAGAAAATAATAGGCTGTTGTGAGGATCAAATGAGATAACACCTAAAGAGCTTTCCAAACCATATAAATGCTAGCTATTATTAGCCTTTTCTTTCTTTTTTTTTTTTTTAAAAGGCAGATAGGTGGCCCTTCTCAAGGTATTCAAGCAAATCTAGCTCCAGAACCTGCCTTCCTACTTCCCAATCAAACACTGGTTTCCCAGTTCCACAACTTCATATCCCATGACACTCAACATCATGACACTTCAGGTAAACAGACTGACCTTCAATCATACCATCATCCATTACTACCCTGACTCCATGATCCGAAACTCTACAATTCCTTTCTCTGACTATAACCTTCTATTCTTTTTTCTCTTCCTCTGTCCCATTCCTCCTAAACCTAATTTTCATCTTCATTATAACATCCAGGAATTGAAGCCTTACCAAACACATTCCCATTTGTAAGTTACTCCTACAAATAGGAAAAATAGCACAGCCTGAGTTTACCTTAGTTTTTTAAAAAGCATAATCTAAGCTAAATGGTACCCAAAATATTTAATTCTACCACAATTTCCCCCGAGTAGCCGTTCTTCTAGTACAACCCTTTACCTACTTCTCCTTAGATCTTATCTCTGTAAGAATTAAAATTATGAAACTGTCCTTAAATTAATAATTTTATTAAATGAAAAGTAGTAGGGAGGGAAAAAGAGGGAAAAATAGGAGCAAGATATAAAAGGTATTTAGCTGGCTATCCTAAGACCAACATAACAGGCCTTCTAGCTATACACACAAAGAGATCCAGTCAGCACTACAACGCAGAAACCAAGAGCCCGACTTCCCCCTTTCCTCAATTTATAAAATCTTTTCTCCACTCATTAACTCTCACATATCACATATGACTCCTTTGGAGTCAACCATGGTTCTCTCCTTTGCCTTTGCCGCCCAAGGGGCCAGTCAAGGAGGTGTTCCCCCTGCCCTCTGTCCTGTCCTCTTTGGCTCTATGGCTACCTTTTTCCGGCTGCAATTCTATCCTCCTGAACTAAATTACCCAATGGTTTTCTTCATACAGTCCTGGCTTCTAGGTCAAATGGTCCACAGGAAATGTCAAGTGAGAGACCCCAAAAGAGTAATTTCCTTCACACACACTCGTACTTTATCAAGAAAATAAACATCTGACATGAGCTTCATTTATCCTATACTACATCTCAAAATTCATCAATATCATCTCAAGTCTCAGGGGAAGAGGTGGCCCTTCTTTCTGAGGGACATTCCTCTACTAATACTTTTTGATCCTGTATCAGGGTCCCAAATTCTTTAAAGAATTTGCTCATTTTGTCACTCTCAAACCTGATATTTCTCCCTACTGCTTATACGTATTCATGGGTCTCTTCCATACTCTTAAAACAAAACAATATCCTCTTTGGTCATACCATTCCCTAAAGGTCTCAACCTCTTCTCCCTCTCCATATAGCTAGAAAAAGTTGCCTACATTTTGTGAACCTAACAATTCAAATGAAATTGCTTTCTCCTAGTATACATCAAGAATTTCTTCAATGATAAATTCAATAGTTTCTTTACTATCTCTCGACTACTCTATTAGTTGACAGTCTCAATTAATCCCTTCATCTTGGGTACTCTCTCCTCCCTTGATTTTTGGGACACCTCTTCACTCTTAGTTCTCATCTGTCTGGTGGCAGACATATGTCTCCTCTGCTAGTTTGAACCAAATCCCATTCCTTAAAAGTAGGAATCCTCCACGGTTCTAAATTGTGGGTTCTCTTCTCTTTCTATATTCTCTCTTCAATTTTGACTCCTAGTTTTCTATAATCTCCTCTCCAAACCATCCTCTACAACAATGTCAAAATAATCTTCCTAAAATACTAGTCTGACTAGGCCCACATGCTCCAAGAATGTCCTCTGAGTTCCATTATATACTACTCTTCAGTTTTGCATATATACACTCTCTTCTAATCTGGCTCCAGTCTATTTATAGTCTTCTTTCACATTTCTGCCCTTCATATACTATTGTCTGTATTTCAACTAATCATGTTAGCTAAATCTAGCCAATCCCCATACCTGCCATGTTGCCTCACATAGAGCCAACACTTCAAAACAAAACAAAACAAAACAAAACAAAACAAAACAAACCTTAGCCTACTATCTTAGAATCAATAGTATTGGTTCCAAGGCAGAAGAGCAGCAAAGGTGAGGCAATGGGGGTTAAGTGACTTACCCAGGGACACACAGCTAGAAGGTATTTGAGGCCAGATTTTGAACCTAGAACTTCCTGTCTAGGCCTCACTCTCGATCCACTGAGCCAGCCATCTGCTCCCAGAATAGATACTTTAGGCAATAAAAAGCAACTTTCTTGAGTGTAAAACCAATGTCACCTTCCTCTTTCTCAACAAGTTCTGTTGACTGTTGTTCCTAAGCAACCAACCAAACCCCAAATTATGTACTAAAAAGCAACACATGGGCATAAAAGTAAGCAACTCTTATTAGTAAAGATGGAAAAGGAGATAGAAATCAGATTAAGTGGTAAATTAATTCCATATCTGATGGGAGGAAAAATGGAAAACAAAAAGAAAAGGGGAAAATATAAAGCAGCCACCAAAATAAGTTTTTGATCCAGAATAAATGACACTGATCTTGGTAGGAATATTCTTAAAACCCATTCATTAGAGAGAATAAAGAACTATGAAAGAAAGGATTTTTTTCCCAAGAGGAAGAAAGAGTTTTTTCCAATGGATCCATCAACCACAGTGGAATAAGCATTTCAGCCTATCTACTGGGCCACAAGCTTCATAAATTTTTAATACTTCTCTTAGAATTACCAAATAAACTACTTAAGAGGGATATGTACTGTATATTGTTTTATCACCACTGAGAAAAGAAAGGAAGGACCTGGGCTGTTTCCATAGCAAATGGTAAACACAGTCTCATTTGGAGCAATTGCCAGGTTACTTCTCCAAAATACTATTTCTAAGATTTAAAACTAAAGCCTGGTTTTAACTAGAGACAGCAGAAAAGAGGTTAGAGAAAGGCAGAAACAAATAGCTCCAGGATTAAAGGAGGATTTCAGCAGAATCCATAATCATAATAGCTCATCATTATGTAGCATATAATTATATAACACATTATATTTCACAAATCACTTTCCTCTAAACCAGTGATGGGCAAACTTTTTTAAAGAGGGGACCAAAGGAAAGGAAATGCTCATCTGACAGTCTGTTTCTAAGGCAAGTCTTTCAAAGTTTCAATGTACTGTATCCTACTCATTGTATTTGTCAGATTAGGAATAATGTGACAGACCCCCCCCCCTCCCCCAATCTGGTCTGTGGGCGGTAGTTTGCCCATCACTGCTCTAAACAAACCTGTAGTATATTCAGTGAACTCATCATCTCTTCCTTCCCATCCTTTTACAGAAGACTAATAGCACAAAAAGGTTAAATAACTGACCTATGATCACAGATTTTGAATGTGTTCAACTCAAAGATTTGAATCCAAGTCTCCAAGTATAGAATTCTTCTCAGTTGAACTTTCATTACTACCTATTCATGCATGGACTTGCTTTAGGTCAGAACACTTCATTTTGTATTGGAAGGTTGTCTCAAATTAAAATCCACACCACTTTATTTAGAGATAAAAGATTTGATGATGCTAGGCAAAAAACCCAGGATTTGACATCTGACTTGTACCTGAAACCTTCTATATGTGTAGTTTCCTCCATTAGAAAGTAAGCTCCTGGGGAGCAAGAGATTGTCCTGCCTTTCAATTTGTATCCTTAGGGCTCATGTTCTGTACATAAGGACTTAATAAAAAAATATTTTTTAGACAACCGTTTTCTATAGGATGGGTGATTTCAAGGATGTCCTGTCCAAGATGAGATAAAATTGACCATTTTTAAACTAGCAAAATTTAACCTTAAGAAGAAAAGCTTTAAGAGTGAAATTATATCCAAATTCAAGTATCTGAAGGGCTGTCCCATATGGAGTAGCTAGATAGCTCAATGGATGGAGCCCTAGGCCTAAAGTTAGGAAGACCCGAGTAAAAATATGGTCTTGGACATTTAATAGATATGTGACCCTAAGCAAGTCCCTTTATCTCTGTTTGTCTTAATCCACTAAGAAGAAAATGGCAAATAATACCAGTATCTCTGCCAAAAACACACTATGAACATTACTGGTATGCTCCATAAGGTCACAAAAAGTTAGAAAAGACTGAATGACGACCTAAATGGGTGAGGAAGTGGTCTATTTAGCTTAGTTCCAAAGGGTACAACTAGGAAAAATAGATGAAAAGTATCAGAGATAGAAGATTTCAATTCAAGGAAAAATTTCCTAAAAATAGACTGTGTAGTGGTAGTAGGTTATTGATTAGCTCTCACTAGAGATAAAAAAGAGTATGGATAACAACTCGTTAGAGATAGCAAAGAAGTGATTTGTCTTCAGATCCAACTTAGACTATATGTACTTGTAAGGTTCCCTCAAACTCAGTCTGTAATTTCTCTGTGATTTCTTTGCTTTCACTTCCTTCTACTCCTGATTTTTTTTCGCTTTATAAGAATATCCTTTAAATATTCATTAAATAAACAAATGCAAAGCTACTCAGCCCTCTATTCCATCTATTGGTTTCTTTTTGAATAAGGTACCATTCTCAAGAAACCTCAGTGATATCTAATGAACTCAAATTTGTTGTCATGTGTTAGAATGCTAGTTTGTCTCATGTCACACATTCTGTGTATTTTTTTTGTAAATGTGTCTCTGCTAAAATTCAACTTCCTGCAAGAAACCATCCCTAGATCCCTCTTAATGCTAGTTATATCCCATTGAGATTATTTCCAAACTAATCTGTATGTGTTCTTCATACAGAGTTATTTGAATATTGTTTCCCTCAATAGACTGTATGATCTTTAATAAGCAGAGATTGTTTTTGGCTCTTTGTATCAGTATCACTGGACACAATTCCTGTGTAAGTAATCACACATTTTATTAGGCTCTTCTTCATAAATGTTTCTTGACTAACTAGACATCTTCAACTAAAGTTTTATTTCAGGATTTTTTTTTAGATTTTGCTTGGGAATTTCTGAGCTTTTCTTTTTCCTACATAATAAATATGTATACTTTCTATTGAGCTTAACACAACGCTTGGGTAATGATCAAAGGAAGAAGACACAGAAATGAGACACTGACTCTCATTAGAGTATACAACAGACCTCTTCTGGAGAAACCAAATGACACAGAGTTCAGGAAACATAAATGGAGGGATGAGAAAGGAATGATGAAGGACCTCAATTAATGAGGATATCTGCTGGTATTCTCATTGTTAAAAGAAAGTCATCCTGTATTATCACGGTAATATTCTGCAAGAGGTAGAGGAAGCAATGAAGAAAGTTCTTATTCTGTAACAGACTTCTAACAAGGCACTTGTTGGTAAAGTTGAAACTATTAGAATTTGGGGTGACAGAAGTGACCACTTTATCTTAAATTTTATCACAGAAAAAGCTGGGCTGAAAAGAGCATTTTAGATTTTTAAATGATAGATTTCAAAGATTTAACAGAAAAGACAGAATTGGAAGGTCTAAAAGTCTATAGAGGAAGTATAATAATAATTAAGAATTAATAATAATTTCAATTTTGATTATGAAGAGTAGTATAAAGAGACCAGTGTGGTTGGAAAAGGAACTCATCAAACAATTTAGATTTTTAAAAGACAAACATAGATGATAGAATCAAGGGAGATAATAAAAGAAAAATAAGAATAGCACAAAAGGGTTAAACAATTGACCAATGGTCACAGATTTTGAATGTGTTCAGTTCAAAGATTTGAATCCACGTCTCCAAGTACAGATTCTCAGTTGAACTTTCATAACTACCTATTCATGCATGGACCTACCTGCTTTAGGTCCGAACACATTAGCTTGAATTAGAAGGTTGTCTCAAATTAAAACCCACACCACTCAATTTAGAGATAAAAGATTGATGCTAAGCACTGGAATTAGGAGTAGGAGAAGACTTTATCTAAAAGGTAAGATTTTAGATGAAACAAAAGAAGCTAAAGAAGTGGAGTCCCTTTTAAAAGGATCCTACAAAAAAAATCATTTGGTAACCGGAACTAAAGAATCATGGAGGGACAGAAAGAGAGCCAGGTCTGAAAATGGATTCAAATCTGGCTTCAGATAACATTGCAGAAGTGTGATCCTGGGCATACTACTTAACCACAATTACCTAGTCCTTATCATTTTTCTGCCTTAAAACAGATACTAAAGATTCTAAGACAAAAGTTAAGGTTTTATTTAAAAAAAAAAACAAAAAAAAACATGGACACAAAAGGTTTTAACAATAAAGAGAGAAAATTAGTCTTTTACAAAAAATGAGTATCTGTTTCATAATACCTGGCCAAAAAGAGAAGAAATTTGCCACAAATTGTAGGAATAGGAAGGTAAAAAGAATGTTTCTTCTTTTAAGACAACCCATTCCTTTGCAAAAATTCATGATTCTGAAAACAGTATTTCCTTTTCTGCTTAGTTCTGTCAATGGATTCTTCATCTTCCTTTGAGATAGTCTTGGGATAGTGTATAGTCCAGCACAATGCAACAGGTAACTATCGTTTGGTGGGGTAATTGACCTTACCTGATTCCTTGAACTGGCCCTAGAACATTATTTCTTGAACCCATATTCCAAAAACAAAAAATCTTGGAATACTTAACAAGTCTCTTGTGTAGGAGACTTAAGTTTCCCCTTCTGTAAAATAGGGATGATGTTAAAACCTATACATCTACTTCAAAAGGGTAGTTGTGAGACTCCGCATGATATGGGGTATTTTGCCTTTTATAAAGACATTTTTTAAAATGTAGTCCATTTCCTCATCTATAAAATGCTGTTGTTGTGAGGAAGGTGATCTCTAAAATTTAAATCACCAGAGGAGTGAAATTATTGGTAATAGTATTATTATTAACAAACCCTTTCTCCATAAGGCCAAACTAAATATCAAAACCATTGTTCTAAATGGAGAAGGAATTCATGAAGGTGTCATGAAGGCAAATATGAGAAGTATCGCTTCCAAAAAACTAAATTATGGCATTGAAGGCCTATGAATATAGAATAACACACACCTATCCCTGCCGTACAAATCAAGAAAATACTGGCTCCAATTGATATCAAATCACTCTGGGAAGGTAGGCTTTTATTTAGCCTTTAGACAATGAAATATTGCCAGAAGTCTATTTTGTCTTTATCCATTTGCCAAGATCCACAAGGACTTGGAACCCAAATGTCTTGAGCTCTGGACTTCCTGAAATATAAAATTGGTTGTCATCTCTAACCCAGCTGTGGTGCAATAGAAAATGTGTGTTTTGGACCCAGAGGACTTGGGTTTTGAGTCTCAGTAATATCATATCCCAGCTGAGGGACCACGGACAATTTCCACCATACTATGCTGGAAAGAGAGCTGAACTTGCAATCATAAAACCTGAGACCATATCCAAGTTTAAATATTTATGGCCTATGTTGTCCAGGAAAAATAATTTCACTTCTATGAAAATGTGGATAATATTTGTATTATCCCCTCTCACAAATCTGTTGTTACAAAATGTTTTTTAAACATTGAAACTATCTTATATGGGCTATATAAACTTGAGTTAATCTTGTTGGTAGAATTCCCTGAGCAGCTGCCTATAAAAAGGAAGAAAATTACTTATGTACTTTTTTTGAGCTTCAAGAGTATAAATAGCCCAATTACCTCTTCTAAAGCATGTCCATTGATGATTTTTGCTGGTTAACCAATAAATTCAAAAATAGTGGTAGAGTGGCAAATCCCCACTTAACTGAGGCAAATCCCCACTTAATTTAACCCCACATGACTTAACTGAGAGGTTTGGTTTTGTTTATATGGCCTTTGTGGGAACCTAGACCCCATATGATCAACTTAAATATAAGGCTCTGAACTTGACTACAAATATGTACATGTCTTTATATTTGGAAAGAGCCTGCAATCTACCTGTAGAGAAACGAGATATATAAAGCAAGATAATAACAAAAGGATGTACTACTAATTGATAAATGAGCAGTTTGAATGAGGAAAGTAATCAATACCCTTTGCACATAACAGGATGGTGTGATGAAAAGAATAGTGACCAGGACTCAAGAGACCTACAACCAAGTGTGAGCTATGCTGTTCATTTCTTAACAATGTGATCTTGAAGAAGCCTGTAAACTCTATGGGTTTATTCCTATGTGATATGCAGGCTGTTGGGACTAGATTAGAGACATTATCTACAGGAGATCTGTTTCTATTTTGAGTTTGACAACCCTGAACTAAATTATCATTAAAATTCTTTCATGATTATACATCCAATGATTCAATGATCTTGGAGAGAGCAATCATCAAAAGATAGGGCAGTGAAATAAGGGTCCAGAGAAGGAGAATACTTGAGTTGGATCTTCTGAAAGGGATAAGACTGAGACAAATGAAGAGGCCAGGCAAGCAGATGTCAGGCAGTTAGGAAGGCATAAGCTAAGGCTCCAAATAAAGTAAGTACACTTGGGAAGAAAGATGTGTCTCATGTCCATCTTCTTTTAAGTGGGAAAGTATTCTTTGGGCATGGAATGAGAAGCTTAAAAGTTGACAAAAGGCAGTCAATTTGTTTGCAGATTTGTGCTCAGCAGATCTTCAAAATTTTACTAATTCCCTATGCCCTTAATTCTATCTAATGAGATGCTATAATAAATGAAGTGCCCATCTTCTAAGAGAGGCCTTTAAAAATGGGAATAGGAATTTCTTCTTCCATTTATTTTAAATGGTAGGAGGTGAGGAGAGGAAGGAAAAAAGGAATGAAAACAGGGAGTATGGGGAGGAGCTTAGCTAAGAAGATTCAGGTTCAAGTCCCCCACTTCTGGCTCTGTTCCTTGACAGACTCCTTAGACTCAGAGATGCAGGCAGTTCACTAAGTCTGCAAGTTGTAGAATAGCTTTCAAACCACATTGGGACAGAGTTAATCTTCTACCTGGGAATTCCCTCTACCCATGAGATAAAAGATCCAGTTTCTATCAATTCATTATTCCAAGCATCAACAACCATATTGTGATACACTCTAATATTTGGCATTTGTTCTGGGCAAAAGTTTTCTTCTCACCATACAATGGAGGAACCTATACATATCTATGTGTAGGATGGAAAGCACTGAATCAGAAAACATATGCTTCTTCTTCTGTCATTAAGATGCTATATGACCTTGGGCAAGACAATTTTTCTGATCATAAAGTAAAGATAGTAACTTCACCCTACCTAACCTGTGACTGCTAAATACATGTGAAAATGTCCTAACAAATTATAAAACACTTAAAAAAATGAGATATAATTACTGAACATGAGTCAAGTATTTTGCATTTTATTGTCTATAAATCTTTTTCATTAATTTCTCTGGATTTCATTTTTCTGGACTGTCACCTATTAAATGAGAATTGAATCAGAAAAGTCTCTTCTTTCATCTCAAATATCCCACATCATAAAGTTCCTTCCAGTTCCAACATTTTAAGTCCAATTATCCAAAAATAGACAGCAATCAGTTAAAGCAGTGATGGGTAAACTTTTTAAAGAGGGGGCCAAAGGAAAGGAAATGCTCATCTGTCAATCTGTTTCTAAGGCAACTCTTTCGAAGTTTCATTGTATTATATCCTACTCGTTGTATTCATCAAATTAGGAATAATATTGCTGGCCCAGATAGAACATTTCAGGGGGCCCCATCTGTCCCCAGGGCGGTAGTTTACCCATCACAGAGTTAAAGTGTTTTGGACATATACTAACGAAACAATATAACAATTCCTCTTATTCATTTTGACATCCCAAGACCCCTCCGCCAAAGCCATACAAAACAGAGCTCTTCACATTCATGAATGGGCCATAAAATAATCAGGTATGCTAAGATCTCTACTTTCTATTTACAAGGGAAAACCTAATAATAATGGTACAGTCATTGAGTCATTTAGTGCTGATAATAGAGGTTAATGGTACTAAACAGCACATGAAACTATATGGTAAAAAGAGTAATTCATTGCATCAGCAGGGCAACCACAATGAGTATATTGTATTTTCAACATGCCTCCCTCACAATACCACCACCACCACCACCCACACATAACCACACACCCTCAGCAGGTCTCATATAGCCTGCTACAAGACTTTAAAAGAGAATTATATGGCAGATGTCAGCGGCTAATTCGGGTAACTTCAACACAACAAAATGTATAGTCATGAATGAAAAAGGAGGCTATTGATATCTCTTTGCAGACATGGCCTTCAAAGACTCCTGCTTTTGAAGTTATAACTAGAATGTCTCCTCAATTACCAGTAGAGAATATGATTAGCATGCCAAGGTCAATTTGTGACCTGCTTCTTTACTAACTTAATACTCAGTTAACAAAAACAACAACCAACTAAGTTGCCATCATTAGGGAACACTCTGAATAAGATTATTGATTTTGAACTGGAGAGGAAGATAAAGGTCACCTAGTTTAACTCTTGCATTTGAAAGTAAAGTGTAACCCCTAAGTTCACAAAACGAGTAAGCAGACCTGGGATTTGAATCCCCCAAAACACCCAGTACAAAACCCATAAAGCCATCATTCTCTTGTCATTTCCCTCTTAATTTTCTCCCATTCTGTTTTTTCCAGACACATTTATTAAGCACCTACTATATGCCAGTCACTGTGCAAAGTGCTTTATCATTATCACTTGATCCTTACAAATGACCCTGAGAGATAAATGATAATATGATCTCGGTTTTCCTGATAAAGAAACTGAGATTAAATGACTTGCCCATAGTCACAGAATGAATATCTGAATCTCCTTCTGAACTGTGTCTTCTTGACTTCATGTCTAAGGCTCTACCTACTGCACTACCAGCTCCCTCTTAAGCAGCTGAAAGAAGCAAGATATAGTGGAAAGACTCACAGATTTAGACATAGGTTAAAATCTAGACTTTGCTAATTACTTACCTGTTTTAAGTCACTCTCCATCATTGATCCTCATTATATGCCTTTGGAAAATGAAGATGTAAAAAGATGGTCACTAAGGCTGCTTCTCTATTTAAATCTTATGAAATCCTAAGTTTTCATGTACACATTATTGTGCATTCTGGTCAGAAAACTTTAGCCAGTCCCACAAAAACACCTAGAAATTTACCAACTCCAGACTTTTCCATTAGCCTCCTGAAATGTCGTCCTTGTCCCTCTACTTTTCGAATTCTACCTATTCTTCCACAAAATCTTTCCTGATTACCCTAGCAGGAAATATTTCCTTTTCAATTTAAAATTTCTGCAGTTGTATTTTAGACTTGTGTCAGCTAGGGATGGATCAAAGGCTTATAATTCAAGTCTTATATCTTCACTCTCTTCTGCATTCTCCACTCCTGTCAACCCAGACACCCCACTCCAGTAGCCATGTACACCTCCTCCAAAAGAGCATAAAACCAGGTAAAGAAAGGGAGGAATCATGCAAACTTATGGGTAATACCTTACAATGCTTTGAGAAACAGAACAGCTTAGCAACAAGAAAACTGGAAACTGAAGCAAAGAGAGCTGGGACTGAAAAACCTTGACCTTGAACAACAGAAGTTAATAGTAACTGAGACCATTCTAGTTATAACTTCTCTTCCCCAGTTCCCTCATCTCTCAAATGAGAAAACGAATGTTTCCATTGCCCATTTCATAACAATGTGGCAAAGAAAGAGCTTTGAAAATTTTAAAGCGCTATGGAATTATAAACCAGCTAAGGACTCTATGCTAAATAGAAGAGCAGCTAGAGCCCTGGGCCTGGAATCAGGAAGTTCAAAGATCAAATTTAGCCTCAGACACTTACTAGCTGTGTGATCCTGGGCAAGCCACTTAAATTCTGTGTGCCTTGGTTTCTTCAAATGAAAAAGAGGGTGAAAATAATAGCATCTATTTTCATAGGGTTATTATGAAGATCAAAAGAGATGAGATTTATGTAGTGCTTGGCATACTACATGGCACATTTCATTTTCTTTCTTCTTATAGAAATTAGTAGAGCTAAGCTTAATAATATGTTTTTCCACATATGTATTTTTAAAAGGGCAATAATGTATATAATATAGACAATTTTTCTCTCACACTACCCACAAGGATGATTATATAAAACAGTTCTCTATATAAATTCATTGGGGGGAGGGTGCAAAACATGCATTTAGTGTTACTATATATCTTTCATGCCTAGTGCAAGGATCCTTATGTTGGGTA
The DNA here is from genome assembly GCF_016433145.1 of Gracilinanus agilis. NCBI lineage: Eukaryota > Metazoa > Chordata > Mammalia > Didelphimorphia > Didelphidae > Gracilinanus > Gracilinanus agilis. The sequence goes on along the minus strand of NC_058131.1, from coordinate 507,535,227 downwards.
GTATTCATTCTAAATTATACAGCTAACGTTTAGCTATACAACAATGAGAGACAGCTATACTCAGAGCTCAGCCCTCCCATTTCTATATGAAAGTCTCTTGTTCTTAGAAACAAATAGGGTTGTTGTTTTGTTTTGTTTTTTTTAATCTAAAAAGATTAAACTGTATGAGCATACAGGTCTATTTTGAAATTAATTTCATGTCTGAGAACTTCCTTCTTTCCACCACCTCTTTCCATTCAGAGCATGTCACATTCCCATTACATTTTTGGAGATTGATAATATGGCTGTCAACCATCATGCAACTGAATGACAACTCATTGTTATCCACATAAAGTGGTGGATAGTAAGGATTACAGGAATTTATATTAGGAAAGCGCCATAAGAGATCATCTAGATTAATTCCTTTATTTTATAAGTGAATATATTAACACTCAAAGAGGTAACTGTACTAGTCCAAGGTTGTAGACTTCAAAAACAGCAGAGATGGAATTTAAATTCAGGACTCCGAACTTTAAATCCAATATTCTCTCTACCATATCACAGACTTCATGACCTTTGACTTAGTTCTTCCTTTTTCCCTGTCCATGAACCCAGGTCCTTTTAAAAAGGAAAATGCAGGGGCAGCTGGGTAGCTCAGTGGAGTGAGAGTCAGGCCTAGAGACAGGAGGTCCTAGGTTCAAACCCGGCCTCAGACACTTCCCAGCTGTGTGACCCTGGGCAAGTCACTTGACCCCTATTGCCTAGTCCTTATTGCTCTTTGGCCTTAGAACCAATACATAGTATTGATTCTAAGATGGAAAGTAAGGGTTTTAGAAAAATGCAGAAGAGCCATATAAGGCCTTAAAACATTCAGAATTCATATTACACTGAGGTACATAAGCCATATAAGTTCCTAGATTCCTTTACAACCACCTCCCTTTGAATTAACAAATCAGGAAACTGAGGTGAGGGAAGCTAATTGCCTGAAAAACCATAAGTAGTAAGGTCAGGAGCAAGATATGAACCCAGGGCCCCTGATTAAAAATTCACTCTTTCTGCTACATAACACTGCCTGTGACAACAAAGGACTAATGGGAATTCAGATTAATACAAGTACCACTCCTAACTCAAAAGGACTGACAATTAAGCAAATATCTACCCACAAAGAAACATGAGATTACAGATATAAAACAAGCACTCAGCACAGCTGATGCACTGCTTTATTTTGCTCAATTATTCTCTCTGCTAAAAGAGCAGGGGCTGTCTTGTACCTTTTCTTTTTTCCCCCAGAATTTAATTAGGTGTTGACATACAGATACTTAATAAGTGCTGACTTAAAGGAGGAGATTTTGGGCAGTTGAGAGGAGGTAAATTATTATGAAGTTACAGTAACGTTAACAAAGAACCAATGAACTATTTTTAAAAAAAAGAAAACAAGTTTATTTCTGGAGATCCTGGGCCCATAAAATGCTATGGCTAAAAGAAATGCTACAAGATGCTATCTTAGCCCTGTTTTCAGACAAGCTCACACACTAAAGTGGTGATGGCAAACCTATTCATTTTTCTCTCTCTCTTTTTTTTTTAAAACCCTTAACTACTGTGTATTGGCTCTTAGGTGGAAGAGTGGTAAGGGTGGGCAATGGGGGTCAAGTGACTTGCCCAGGGTCACACAGCTAGGAAGTGTCTGAGGCCGGATTTGAACCTAGGACCTCCCGTCTCTAGGCCTGACTCTCAATCCACTGAGCTACCCAGCTTCCCCCCTAAACTTATTCATTTTTGATGACATGCAGCCTCAGTTTGGGGCCCTATGCTGAGGATGAAACATTTGTTGTAGTGTAGTGTAGACACTATAGATGTGCACTATAGATGACAATTCTATCTATATTAATTTACCTATTTTGGTTTATTAAATAGTTATATATATTATAAAAAATTAAATAATCTGAGTGGGTCAACGAAGGCAATTTGGGTGTGAGGAAGGATAAAGGGGATATTAGGTGATTATAAGGTGATTGGAAGAGGAAAGAAGGTAAGGGAAGGTATATTGGAGATAAAGGAAATGGGGTATGTAGGAGAGGGCAGCTCAAACAGGTTTAATCCCAGAGGCTTGTGACAGAGGATACAGGGAAGAAATTAAGGCCAGTAAGAAATGTTTAGGTTTTTGGCTGGAGGGTTTCTCTTGTTAGTTTCTAAAGTCTCTTGAGGGAGGAATCAAGAGGGCTCCTCCCTGCCAGTCAAACTGATGGCTAAAGGAAGTCTTGGGTAGGTACTTCCTGCCAAGATGAATGCCCCCAGTTCTCCCAAGAAATAAAAAGAAAATGATTCCTTCCCTCTTTAGCCCTTGCCTCAATTTTTGATACAATGATTCACCAGAGGCTTGACTAGGTAACAAGGGTATTTATTAACCTCAGGTTAGTCAGAGGGAAGAGGTTCAGGATTTTCTAAACTGCTGTGCTAGGGAGAGGGGTGATGGTAGGGAACGGGTCAAGAGGAGGTTTGACTGAGAGAGCCTGCTCTCCCAGTTGGGAGATTTGACTGCCTTTTAACTAAAGTCCTTATTAAATCACTAAAACTAGGGGTAACTTATTTGAGAATACTCTATTTGTCTATAGAAACTAAAACCCACAATGTTCAATCACCAAGCCCTCCCTTTCATCCAGGACCCACAGGAAATTCGGGGAAAGGGGAGGGATACAGAAAGATCAGGGAGAGGTCCAGAGAAAGGAGATAGATTTAAATTTCACCAAGATAAGATAAGCACAGGCCAAGGGCTAAGCAAAGCCAAGACAAAAGGCCAAAGCAAAAGCCTCCAGCCACAGCAAAAGCCAGAAGGCAAAAGCCCCCACAGTTGGAACCTCACCTCTATTTTTAGGTTCAAGTCCTAACTGACTTTCTGAAGATTCTAAGATGTTTAACTGACTTTTTGTTACCTTTAGAATTTACAGAAGCAAAAAGTTTCTGGTCACCACCTTGCATTACATATATTACAATTATACATTTTTGTTATTTAAACTATAAATAGCACAAAATTATGTTTTCTTTCTCGAAGTGACACACCACACAAGTTATGCTCTTTTTTTGGCGAATTTTGACACACCAAGCTCAAAAGGTTGCCCATAAACTGCTCTAAAGCATCTCTTTAAGATGTAGCAACAATGACAATAATACTAAATAGCATTTATATAGCATATGAAGGTTTATACAAAGTACTTTTCTCACTATTCACACAGTCACTTGGATCTTCATCTAAACTTTCATGGCAGACCCATCTGGACTGTAGCCTCCTGATGTGTCGTTCTGTCTCAATTTTCTCTCTAATCTAGCTTCCTTGAGCTACTGAAAGTGATTTTCCTAAAGCAAAAATATGATTATGTTCCATTTCAAAACTCCAAGGAGATAATTTCTTGGCCTTTTGGCTAAGATCAAGTATAAAACTCCAATGAGACCTTACTTATAAATTATATATTGGCTATCAAGAACTTTTACAATTTAGACCCAAACTGGTTTTCTTAGAATGCATGACTCCTCTTCCTTAACAACATGGTCTGGTTCAAAGTGGACTTCCTCTAGGCTCCTTATTCATTCATTGCATTTCATCTTGTTTACAAAGACTATTCCACATGCCTAGTATGTACTTCCTCCTCTTCCACACCCCAAGAAATCTCATTTCCTTCAAAATGTAGATCAAGCTTTACTTTCACTAAGATCATCCAAAGTGCTGTACCCTCCCTCATTTTAATAATTTTGTATATATGTATTCTCTAAGCACTGTTAAAAACTCTATTCTAAATTATAAATTATAGAAAAGGTGCTAGTCAACACTGGAAAACAGAGCTTTTCCCCATCTGGGATTTCCTAAATTCATAATGGAGTCACCAGTCAAATTCCTAGATCTTTATTTATTGCACATATAAAAGCTGTCTTCTTACAAAGAATATAAACTTTCTGAGAGTAAAAATTATTTTCAAAGATTTTCTGTCTATATGTCCCAACAAGGAGCAGAGTGTCTCTGGCACACTGACAGCACTTAATAAATGTTTGTTAACCAATTGACTAGAGTGTAAATGGGGCTAAAATGTGATAACATAAAAGTCTCTTGTGGCAAAAGCCTACTATGATAAAAGCACTTTGTAACCTATAAAACTATATAGAGAGACAGATTTACCCAATTAGCCAATCTTGATTCTGAAAAATTTATGCAATAACATTAACTCTGAAAGACTTAGGAATTCTAATCAATACAGTGAAAACAACAACAGTTCAAAAGGAATCAATAGAAAACACCTGAAATCTCTATAGGATGGTGGTGTTATCTATATGTTGTAAGATTTAAATATCAATAACAACTAGTATTAATTTTATAAAGTTTATCAATAATTACTTGAAGCAAATGAAATTAAAAAAAAATAGAAGTATAAAACCCAATTATCTAACAAAAGTAAGACCACATGAGCAAACTTTCCTGCCTGGCTCAAAGGCAGTTTCTGTATCCACACTCAGAGAAAGCGAGAAAGTGGGGAGGGGTTACAACAAAACAGGCAACATAAGTACACAAATGGGAAGTTGGGTAAAATAGTTCTGGGATTAGGGTTAGCAAAATCCGTATACACAATCCCCCTGTGACTTCATTGGAGAGGGGAAGCACATTGAAATCTCCCAGATTTACATGTCAGCTTATATCTCTAAAGATCTCTTACTAAAGATGCATACAATAATGTACTTTCAAAGAGGAAATTATAATTTGGAGATGAGAGGGAAATAAAAGAGAAAGAGAACAAAACAAATGTTAGGTGGGTGCACTGACAAAAAGCCAATTAGGGGGCAATACCCTTTGGCATAAAAGTATACATTCAAAATAAATGCATTCAACCCCGTACAGTTCAATTTACTACATCCCAAAGATCATTCTGGATCTTTTGATACAGTGTGTGGTTTTTGCAGGCATCTCCAAGGTGTCTTCTCCAAAAAGTTCAAATTCTCAATTTGGTTTCTTGTCCTAAAAATTTCTCCAAAAGATTTTAAAACTTGCATTATAAGATAATAATACAATCCCTCCTGAGAAAGGTGTTGACCAACATCTGGATGACCCAGGTGTACATGGCTGAGTAACAAAGTATATGAATCAATTGTCAAAAGAAAAGAAAAATCAAAATCAAATTATATATAAAACTTCTGCGTAAACAAGAATAAGCCCATAACAGATCCAAGAATCAGGGTCCAATAAAGTGATTCATGTCCCACAAGCCTATAGGACCATTGCAGCAAAATGCACTTAGCCAATCAGTAGCCAGGATTACAGAAAATTGCCATACTGTGAAAGAGAGAAAAGGAACTAGACTTTGAAGCAAAAAGAAAATAGTATTCCCTGGTCAGATTTAACTTCACTCACAAGGACAGGGGAGCCAAAATGGCAGCCAGATTGAGGTACTTTCTCTGAATCTGGCATAGGGAAATCCTGCATCTGATGTTGTCAAATAGCCTCTTCTTTAAACCCCAAAATAAGTCCTCTATCTTAGTGCAAATTCTCATCAATCTCATCAGGATTGGTTGGTCTCCTTGCCCTTGTGCTACTTTGCACTGTACAATGGTTCATTAGTGATCCCTTCTTTTGAAATCAGACACAATTATTATCCAAATTCCCATAATATTAAACAATCAATGGCAGGCTTCTACAGTCTAAAGCTTTTGGGAATGCATTGATATGAGGGCTAATGGATATTGCAAACTTATTTTAGTGCAAAATCAAAAAGCCATTATTAACACTAGTTGCCTGTACTTCAAGTACAAAAATTAAGAGGAAAGAAAAATTCAAATATCCTATTTCACATAAAAGGAAAAACAACCAAACCAAATAAATAAATAAATAATTCATGGTTCACATTCCATGTGACAAAGTGTCAACCAAGCAGAGGCAAAACATAAAGGTTTCTCACTCAAAAATGAGATCTATTGCCTTTTTTAACTTGGCCATGATCCACAGTATAAGTATACATAATTATTTACCAGGTAACAGCTTTATAAAAAACAGTAGTACAATAGCTAATGGGAATTCTAAGAAGTACCAAAATACCAAAAACCATAAGAGCTCAAAATTCTGCAAAGATTGCTGATAATGGTTGTAACCAGTTTGATTAAGTATATTCATCATCATGCATGTGAAAATTAACAAAGGCAAAAAGGCATAAAAGGGTGTTTTAGGCAGTATGTGACCTCAATAGATATGGTGACAAAACCATAAGGACGTATGGCCAAGTCCCAGAAAGGGTTTGCCCTATTGGCTTTTACAATGGTATTATCTCCAGGCCAGGCATTGGACAGCACCAAAAAATAAATAAATGCGTGTGTGTGTGTGTGTGTGTATCTCAGGATGGTACAAATGAAAACAGTGCAACAAAACAGCTAATAGCTAAAACACAGTGACATAGTGTAACAGAATATATCAATTAGATTAGATCAATATGTGAACCTAAAAACAAAATAAAATCTTAAAACAATCATTAAATGCAATAAGCAAGACAGGATGCAGTCACTCAGTGTCTACAGAAGATACTCTCTTTAAATGTGAGTAATAAATCCAAGAGTCCTTTCCATGAATTTTAATAGCTGTTGGAGTAGTTAACAGGACCTGGAATAGACCTTCCCAGGTAGGCTGAGTTCCTCCAGTGAGCTGTAAGTTTTTTATATAAACTTTGTTTCCTGGGTATAGGTCATGGAGCAAGAAGACTATAGGTCCTGCTTGTACAGCAGTTCTGGATTCATGGAGTTCTCACAATCTGATGTGTAAGTCCTATATTTATGAAGCAATAGAAGTGTCTCCCCCTTATAATGATGTGTATGTAGGACAAAAAGGCTTAGCCTGGACAGGGGGATGTCCCAAAAGCATCTCAAATGGTGAGATGTGTAGATCTCCCTTGGGCCTATATTATAGGGAAATATAGAATTTTAGGTTAAGTAGCAAAAGCAGACAGAACTGACAGGCAAGACCTGAGAATTCTAATCATGAAACTCTGGTCAGAGGAGTGACTTTTTCTCAGTGACTCTATGTAATGGCAGTTGGCTTTGAGGAAGTAACTGTCTGACTGAAGAGCCTGTGAAAGTGGGTTTTATCTCTATCTAAAAGACCATCCAGCAAGTCAAGAATCTCAGGTTGAGAATTGAAGTAATATCTTATATGGTGGACATAATGATATATTCATCTCCCTGAGATAATCTCAGTGGATTGATTATACTGCTGAGTTACCTTTGTTCCTGAGTAAAGCTGATACATCTGTGAAGCAGCCCAAGGACATCTTAGTGAGAAACCCTTTCACCCTGGACTAGTCAGTCTTTGCCCAGACTGTCAGCTATAGGTCTTAGAAGTAGATTAGCAATTTCCAACTCTCAAGCCCTTGTCTTTACCAATAACCATAAAGTGTTAGTTGGCCATTTTCCCTCATTACCTCACCCTGTTTAAACATTAAACTGACTTTTTATGCTTCCTGGTGTTCTCTCCTCCAAACCATCAAGGACCCACAGAGTTTATTGTTTCCCTGGCTAGTTTGGATTTCAGTTAAACTGTTTGTTACCCAAACAGCTGAACTGTTCCTCTCTCATTCCCTACTTATTTCCCAAATCCCTGTGAGTTTCATATAGTTTAGATATTACATCCTTTCCCTAGTGGGGTCTGTGTGTGTGATCCCCAGTGTGTAATCCCTTGTGTGGCCCCAGTTTCCCAACTGCCAATAACACCTTCTTTGAAGATGAAATACAGTCAAAGGGAGAAATTCAGGCCATTTTAAATATAGTTTTAAGATCTCTATTCATTCTTTCAACTTGGCCTGAGCTCTAGGGATGATATGGTATATGGAATTTGGGAGTGATCCCCAAACAAGAATATATCTGAGGGGGCAGTTGGGTAGCTCAGTGGATTGAGAGTCAGGCCTAGAGATGGGAGGTCCTAGGTTCAAATCCGGCTTCAGACACTTCCCAGCTGTGTGACCCCGGGCAAGTCACTTGACCCCCATTGCCTACCCTTACAACTCTTCCACCTAGGAGCCAATACACAGAAGTTAAGGGTTTAAAAAAAAAAAAGAATATATCTGAGACAAAACCAAATCAGTAAAGTGATTTCCCCTGTCTGAATCAATAAGTGCAGGCAGGCCAAAGCCAGGAATAATCTCTTTTAAAAGCACCTTGGGAACAAAAGTTGCTGTGGCCTGAGTGGTAGGAAACATTTCTGGCCATCTAGTCAGTTGATCCACAAAATTTATACTGTCCAGCCTTTAGCAGAGTGATAAAATCAATTTGTAGGTGTTCAAAAGCTGTGTAAGCCAGAGGATGCCCACCAAAAGCCTTATCATGAAAGGCATGCTGATTATATGTTTGGCAGGTGGGACAGGCTGCACACACTTTATAGAGGCTATAGTAGTGAAACAAGAGGCTATCCATATGCTTTTACAGAGTCTACAATGCCCTGGGTACCAAAGTGACCATTTTGTGAATGGATAGGCATATTTGGTGATAAAAACTTCTAGGAAGTAGGGGGTTTCCTTCAGATGACACCCATACTCCATTTATCTGTTTTGGGCTTATATTTTTGCATCCATTTTCCCACTTCCCATTCATTATAAGAAAGGGATAAATTTAAGTCATTACTAGTTGTCAATGTTAAAATTAATTAAGGGCCTTTTAAGACAGCTAGTGTTTTAGAGAAAATATGGATTAGAGATTTAGTTAGCATAAAGCAGAATTATCTGGCAAGCTGGCAAGAGTGTGGAATTCCAAACTTGGAATCTTGCCACAGAGGGGACTTGCACACAGTGATTCTAGAGCTGGCAGTTGTTGGCTTTGTAAGCAGCTGTCTGGGTGAGCCTGAGTGGTGTTTGGGATCTCAGAACTTTGAAATTGTTCCTTGGACCTGAATACAAGATCTTCAATTAAGAACAGTGAAGTTGCAGATTGAGACAGGATTTCTATCTGTGCTGGTGGACACACAGATAATCCCATTTCCCTGACTTCTCCCTTGGATTATATCTTGCTGTATAACCAGTTTCCTGGGACCAGAGACATCTAGAGATCAGCCAAGGACAGTTTCATGAGATACCCTTACCCTGACAAGCCAGCCCTTGCCATAGGCAGTCTACTGGTAGATTTAGTGTTCAGAGTAGTCATCACCATCCCTCCATTCCCTGGCACTTACGTTTAGACTTAAGTGGCAGTTTTTCCCTACTTCCCTTCACTCCTTTTCCTAGAGTTTGTTATTAAAACCCTTTTATACAGACTTTCCTTGTTCTCCTTTCCCAGACAAACCTGGCATCTTGATCACAAGAACCCACTGAGATAACACCAGCAGTTTCTCCTTGTGGCTCCTCCATTCCCCATTCCTCTCCTTATCAAAACACCCTGGAATTGTTTGTCATTGGTTTTGTTATTCTGTTAGTTAACTCACAGTTATTTATTGATTTACCATAACACTAGCTTCACTGCAGTGTCTACCCAGTGTTCACTCTAGAAACAAGGTCAAGTTCCACCTGTATGGGCAGAGGAATGAACCACAGTTAGGGCTTCAGGGAGCTGGAGATCAGAAAGAACTTCTTTAATGATTTCTGCATTTGCAATACATTTTCCAGCTCAGGTTAAAAATCTCCTTTGAAGTAATAGCTTACACACTGCAAGACATATTCCAAATGCATTTCTAGAGTCTGTGTAAATAGTTGCCTTCTTATGTTTGGCAATTATACTGACATGTTTTAGAGCTCTCAGTTCTATAACTTGAGCACTTATATTTAAGGGCAGTGAAGCTAACCACACAGTGGCAAATTCTGTGATTACAGCAGCTGTAATGTAGCATGAGCCATCCCTCATGAAAGAAGAAATATCAGTGAATAAGACAAAGTCTGGGTTGTCTTAATAATAAGACAGTCAAAGGAGTGTCTTGGGGATGATCTTGAGGATTTTCAGCCATGGACACTAAAGATTCACAAGTGTGCAAAAGGTCTCCTAAAACTGGTAAATTAGGAAACAAGGTGGCAGGAGTAAGAACTGTAGAAGTGTTTAAGAAGTAGAGTGTTTCAAGGTAATATTCTCATTACCTAACTAGGTTACCTTTTACCTAGTGAATCTTTGATCAGAAAATACCTGTGTTCTATACCTTAGCAACAATGTTCCGACTTCATGCAGGCGCATTATAGTTAATAGGCATCCAAATAATAAATCAGCAGATTTAGTTACTAACAAAGCTATGGCAGCTACACCTCTAAGACAGGGTGGGGCTCCCAAAGTTACTGGGTCCAGCCAGGCTGAATAATAAGCAACTGAATGCTGAACAGGCCACAAAGGTTGAGTTGGAACACCTGAAGCTACTCCTCTCTATTCAGGTACATACAAAGTAAATGGCTTTTTGTAATCTGGAATGCCTAGAGCAAGGGCAGACTGGATAACCTGTTTTAATTTTGAACAAGCTGATAGGTGTTCTGCCTCTAATTTAAGTGGTTCAGTGACCAAATTTTTTGTCAGAGGTATAAGGTGCTTGGTGATTTCCCCACAGCAAGGGATCTATTGCATATAAAATCCTGTTGCTCCTAAAATTATTACTCAACTGTTTCTTAGTGCAGGGAATCCTCAATTTCTGAGGATTGAGGTGGATGTTCTTTCATGTCACTTACTGTTGTAAGATCATAGTGACCTGGTGTTGTAGGGATTCGGAGACTAAGCAGATGTTACGCATGTTGCAAATCAAAATGAAAAATTTAAGAGTTATATATGCAGAATGGTGGTGTTAATGGTCTATCCTAATACTACTGGCAATGTGGCTGTACTTTCACACACGGGAAATAATGGCAAAAAAGGTAAATCTAAGGCTGAGTTGGAACAACAGGCACAGAACAAGGGTGATAAACCCATTAATCTTTTCTCCCTTTGCGATTTTCCAGTTATTCGAGATGATGGGATTTTCCATGTGAGGCAGCACACTAGGTTTAAGACAGAGGATGTAGAAAATTTAAAAAGAAAAAACCCAAATTTCCATGATGATTCTGGCAAGTGTGTAAAAATCTTTAAGGCATTTATTAAAGCACATGACCGGACATCGAGGATTGCTGGTATGTGTTGGGAGAGATAGTCAAATCATGATAGGGCCCAAGTTTGTTGAGGAGACGAGGAACACAAAGGGGATGACACCATGGCCAGTAACCTGGAAGGAACTGGACCTCAATTCAGTTCCAAAATAAAGAATGTTAAAGCAGTCTAGAAAGTCCTTACTAAAAGTTATGGAGAAAAACTCACGGAGTCCAAACTCGTGGTCTAAATTTGAAAGAATCAGGCAGACTGCACAAGAAACCCCAGAAACATTTCTAGATCGAATTATTGAGGCAGCTGAGATGTACCTGGGTATGAATGTCTCAGAGGATACCACCATGGAAAACATGAAGAGAATATTTGTAAGAAATGCTGATCCAAGGTATCCAGGTAGGGAGAGACAGTTTGCAATGCTGTCCACCAGATCACAAACCACTCCCTACTCAGTGCTGCTCTGCAGGTCTGATGTCCTCTGCTATAAGCCTTCACCACTCTCCAGGATCCCAGGGAATCTGGATACAACTCCCCCTAGCTCTGAGATCTCCCAGGGTCAGCAACAGTTTTTATCCCACGGAGTCTCTCTCAGGTACAAGCCACTTCCTCCTTCCCCTGCATTCCATTCAGAATGTCCATGATCTCCAGCTAAGGCTTTTCCTAGCCTGCTTACACACCTACTTTTAAACTTATGCCTATTACAACCTTTTGTCTTTATTTAAGCAGGAACAACTTTCTTAAGTAGGTTGACACCTGAGACAATGTGGTCCAAAGACACTCAGGTATATCAGCTGGGATTTTAAAGGTGGGAGACTCCTTTACCTCCTGACTGTCTGAAAGTAGTACAGGGAGCAAATTTAAGGATTCCTCGGGCAATTCTAATGTCATAGGGCCATCTTGAGTGCATGTTACTGTGGCTCTAAACCTTGCATAAAAGATCTCTCCCTAACAAATTTTTAGGGGAGTTAGCCATCATAAGGAAAGAATGTTCTACTGATAAGGGTCCCACAGATAACATTTGAGGGGAAATCTTTGGGACCATCAGGGGTGGTCCTGATACTTCAACTACATTTAGACAGCCAATAGAATCACATTCAGAATCAGGTTTACTCATCAATACCAACCTGGATGCTCCAGTGTCTAAGAGGAAGTCATAATACATGTTTCCAACTTTTAGGGTTACATGAAGGGGGGGGGGGTGGGAAGGGGAGAGATGAACTGGGATAACTGATGTTAAAACATCAGGGTCTGGGAAATCAAAGGTTTCACTCTCTGATTCCACAGCCCTTACACCACCTCCCCTCCCTTCATACCTTCATAACCAAGAGAACTTGGTTAGTTCTCTGGGATCTCCCAAGCTTAGAGGGATTTTCACCCTGAGTATAGCTTGGACAAGTGCCATTTTGGGTATTTTAGTGTGAATTATCAGTTTCCTCATTTGGGTTATTATTTCTAAAATTGTTATTATTTCTATTTCCTTGATTCTACTTCTTATAGATCATCATTATGTGACCCCTTTTCCCACATTAATGAGTGATTTGTGGATTCCTGCAAAGGGGCTATGGCCATTCCATTATTTTCTTTTTTAATTTCTTCCTTTAAATCCTCAACTAAGTCATTGTTTTCCTCTACTTTCTTTTCTTTTTTTTTTTTCTTTTTAAACCCTTAACTTCTGTGTATTGGCACATAGGTGGAAGAGTGGTAAGGGTGGGCAATGGGGGGTCAAGTGACTTGCCCAGGGTCACACAGCTGGGAAGTGTCTGAGTTCGTATTTGAACCTAGGACCTCCCATATCTAGGCCTGACTCTCAATCCACTGAGCTACCCAGCCGCCCCCTTCCTCATCTTTCTTTTCATGGCCCTTAAAGAAAAACTGCTACTCTCCTTAATTCCTTGAGAGTTATAGATTCACAATTTGAGTAGTTAATAGTCTATGAACACTTTACAACAATTTTTAATGAATTATCTTTGTATTTGTCTAACATCCCTTTCTCCAGACAGATGCAGGTCTATATATCTACCTCCCAGATCAATAAGTGTATCCATAAACTGGGAGGGATTTTCCTCTTGTTTTGCTTAAGATTTTCGAACTTTGACCATGTACCAGGCCTATCAGAACAAATTCTAATTGCTGTTAGTAATGCCTATCTAGTCTGGCATAAATTTCAAGTAATCTTCCTCTTTATTCAAATTTCATTTAGGATCTTGTTGGGGACCAATGAATTGCCCTCCTTCCTTGGGCCTGATTGGGTCAAAAAAACTTGGAGCAAATTTTCTATCCCAGGATCATGAGTATGATAAATGCTTAGGGAGGTGAAGAGAGTATAGTATCTTAACAACACCACATCTCCAGTTTTATTGAAGATGGGTACTTCCCTTAAGGGGAATAGGCTTTTAACTGAATTATTTGTGATTTTTGCCTCTTGACTGGATGTTTAGGTTGCTATGGAGCAGGTGAGGGAAGAGGGAAGAGTAGGTAAGCTAAAAGGGAGGGGTTGGTCTGGGGATGGGGAGGCAAGGTGGGGAGATGGGCAGGTAAGGGATGGGTAGGTAGAGGAGGGAGGGGTTGGGAGAGGGGAAGAAGAGAAAGAGGCAGGACAAAGGGAGATCTGGCAGGGGCAGAAGTGAGGAGAAGAAAGGGCAGGGATTGGGTTGGGGGGAAGGGGAGACAAATGGAGAAGTCAAGCAAGGAGAGGAAGAGGAAGCATGGGCTTCCAAAAGCTTAACAAGTTGAAAGATTATATATTCAGCTTGAGGCAAATCTTTCTGAATTTTGAGATTACTCAAATGTTTCTCAATGCTGTCTGTAGTTTAATCAAGGTAAGCTTTTGTTGATTTTTCTTGAGGAGAAATAAAAGTGTAAAATATTCTATAAGTAAGAGCCCATCCAGGAACAATATTAAACAAAGCCATTTTGAAATTGTGATCTGTTCAAACAGAATAAAGTTCTCTGGTAACAAAAGCTGTTTTAAATGGTGAGGAAACTCTTCCCTCATTTTCTGTGCCATGGTTGTAAACAGCATACTAGAAACACCCCTTTTAACTAGTTTAAAAATGGAGGGTGGAAGAAAGACTTTAGCTAAAAGGAGGTAATGCAAGAAAAGGCAAAAGCTTTCTCCCCACCCTCACAGCCAGGAGTGTGGAAGCCTCACTTTAAGCATAGAAGCTTAAAGTGGGGGGTTGTGGTGATACAGTATGGAAGGGGCCAGGATCTCCTGCTCTCTGTGGGTCCACACTGCTGCTAGTCTATAAAAAGTCTTCTCAGCTCCAAGCAGGAAGTACTAGTGGCTAGTGCACACTTAAGACCCAAGTTGAGGGAGGTGGGGGTAGCCATGCCAGGAGGCAGAGGACTAGCTACTCAGCTATATATGGGGACCCCAAGGGGATTAGCTTCTCACCTTCCACGCAGGGAACTCGGGGAATGAGCAATGGGAGACAACAGCAAGGGAGTAGTGAAGGTGCCAATGGAAGCCACTGAAGTGGCTTGTCTGTTTTGGCAAGGAACACAACAAGCAAAAGCAGACAAGGGAAGATGTCACTACTTGGATCCCATCATGAGCAGGACCCCACCACTGGGAAAATTCCCTGGAGGGGAAAGGTGAAAAGGTCAAGGCAGGAGAGAAAGGTGGTTTTAATCTACTCAAAGAGGACTAAGGGTCCTAAACTTCAGACATCGTGTTACCAAAAATTTAAAATTTAAATTAATATCAATAACTCCTACTATTAATTTTATAGTTTATTAATAATTACTTGAAGTAGAAGAAATAAAAAAATAGAAGTATAAAACATAATTATCTAACAAAAGTAAGACCACATAAGTAAATTCTCCTGCCTGGCTCAAAGCCAGCTTCCACAGCTGCAGTGAGGGAAAGCAAGAAGGAGGGGCAGGGTTACAACAAAACTTTATTTTGAATGCATTCACACGTAATGTACATATGTAACATGAGTTTGCAAATGGAATGCTGGGTAAGATAGTTCTAGGGAGCAAATTCCATCTACTATGTATGTATGTACACACATATGGCTAAAATAGGAGTCTGTTGGCTTGACTATAGACATTACATTAGGTTTTGGTTTTTTTATTATCTCAATGGTGTGAATGTGAAATCCCCTACACCCTTTTATGATTTAATCATTAGTAGCACAGATCTTAAACTTTTCTAAAAATAATCATTTTTAAAAGTAAATCAGGGAGCAGCTGGATAGCTCAGTGGATTGAGAGCCAGGCTTAGAGACAGGAGGTCCTAGGTTTAAATCTGACCTCAGACACTTCCCAGCTCTGTGACCCTGGGCAAGTCACTTAACCCCCCATTGCCTAGCCCTTACCATTCTTCTGCCTTACACAGTATTGACTCCAAAACGGAATGTAAGGGTTTAAAAAATTTTTTTTTTAATTTTAAGTCACACAGCTAATGGGGAGTTTTCTGACTCTTCTCCACCCCATGCTCTATTATGTGAAATTGCTATTCAAACACACCCATGTATTTATTTCTTTACTTTTTGGTTGATTTTTACTGACTGTATTTGATGCTTAGGAATAATATGATGCTTGAGAGCAACCTGGAAAAGTGTATTTTTAGCAACAAGTTCTTGATCTATATAAGGAGACCGCGCTCAAGGCTTGGGGTTTTTGGTTGTAAACCAGAGTCCAGCTTTATTATGAGACAAGTCCTCTTTCTTTTTGGCATGAAGACATAGACATTTATTTTTTGTTTATCTCTGCTAATAAATTTTTGTCACAATTGATAAGGAAAGAGTATGAGGGAGAAAACATAGAACTGAAAATAAAAAAAAACTGAATTTTAAAACTAAAATTAATGAAGAAGCCCTGATTTCTGGGCCTGTATTAAAAGCCTAGAAATCAGGAAAGAAGGGTTTCCCAGGTCCTATGATTACCTGGCATAATCTCTAGGAATTCAGGTCTACCATCCACGTGGTAAGGCACTTTGTAATATAGAATAGCCAAACCGCCAAAAGCTATTCAAACATATGAGCCACTATTTTTATTGCTTTTTACTGTGGCAACTCCTGCCCTTACAACATAGAGAACTGTTGTTCCAAGAAAATAAGCCAGAAGCCAGGAACTAGTTCCATGAACTTTGAATGGATCTATTTCCTGAGAGCAGAATCTAAGAAGGGTAGGTAGAAAGAAAGCATTCAATACACTAACTGCAGGAGATCTCTGGTTTTCATGGATAATTTTGGAAACATAAAAACAACTGAATCATCCAACCAGAATTTATAATCCAGAATCATCTCAGCCCCAAAACAAAGAGATGGTCTCTGACACTATATATGTCATACAACCCCAGGGACCTGGGCACATCTCCAATGGTTGCAGGAATTCTTCCGAATTCTCTAAGACTCTCATTAGTATTATTAGCATAACAATTATCCTTTCCATTTTCTTAATGGATTTACAGCTTATTAAAAAAAAAGGTTTCCTCATAAGAGCTGTCTCACTGTAGGTTGGTCTTATAATTTTATTATTCCCATCCTTATAGTTGAGGAAAAAAAGAATCAGCGAAAAGAAAATAACTTGCTCTAAGTTAAATGGGTAGTAATCAGCACAGCCATGATATGACCCCCAACTTCACAATGCCAAGTACATTATTATTCCCAGAGTAAAACACCAATTCACAGACCCTGGCACACAGTATATTTTAATGAAGGCTGGTTCAATTAATCAATAAATACTTATTAAAAGCACCTACTATGTGTGCCAAGTACTATGCTAAGTGCTAGACACTTGACTATTTAAATAATCTTGAACCACCCAAGGCAGTAACAGATTTCAGAATTATTTCATAATTTACTCTTCTTTCATCTCCTCTCTGTAGCCTTGACTACTGACTTTGGAGAATACACATTTAGTCAGAGCTGACAGGAGAAACAATCTTTTAATTACTTCTAGATAAAGCAGCTCAAAGTCCCAGTTAATGAACTTTGACTTGGCCCAAGTCTTAGGAGTTAGTTATTATAGTAGCATCCGTCTTGACACTGCCCTTAACATTTCTACATAGTTTGCTCAAAAACTAAAGTCTATATCTCCTTATTAATTTCCCAGACATTTAAAAAAAAATCAGGCATGAGTAGTTATCCAGGTAATGAGTCAGCAGCATTTTCAAGAAGTATCTAGCATGAAATTAATCATCTAGCAAACTGAGGGGAGACTTTTTTTTTTAACTGAAGGAGCATGAAAGACAGGATCATAGATGGAGAGCTATAGAAGGGGCCGTAAATAATAATATAAGTCCAATCCTCTAGTTTTAAAGATGAAGAAACTGAGGCACAGATAAATTACACCCAGAGTCACACAAGTAGTATAGGTCTAAAATATCATGACACCAAGAATCAAGACAATATAAATTACCTACAAAACTGGATAGCCACAAATCTAAAAGTACATGGGATAATGAAGGGACAGTTAAAAGTATCTATTTAAGTATCTGCTATGTACTGGACCTTGTTTCACAGAAACTAGGGAAATGCAAAAGAATCCAGAGTAATCTATGCATCACTTCACCAAAAATTCCCCAATAGATGATTAATCAACCTTTCTTTTATGTTGATAGGAATTCACTGTCTCAAAGACACACAATCCACTTTGGAAAAGATCCTGATTTAGGATGTCTCTGCAAATATTAAGTAAAAATCTACCTTTTTAAAAAGCTCCTGAATTAAATTCTGTAAAGCCAAATGGAATAAGTTAAAACCCCTTTTCCAAAGACATAAAGAAAACACTAGACTCAAGAAGCTAAATTTTTTGTTTCACATTTGCAAGGGTGTCAGAATTCAGAAAAGGGAGTAAAAAAGTCACTTTTGTTACGATACAAACTTTCATTAAAGTATTGGTTACAGAATTCTGAACTCATTCCTAAGTTTACAAAAACATGAAAGTTTAGCATATGTTTCTCAACAGGACAGTTCTAGTCCTAAAACAGGAAAATTCCCTGGTCCTTATCAAAAACTTGGCTCTTTGCATATTATTCTCCTATGCAGATTCTATGGATTTATGTTTCAGTCAAAATGGTCTCCTTGGAGTTCCCTATAGATGACATTTTATATACTTCATGCATATATCCACAGAGCCTTAGGTTCTATAC
The DNA here is from genome assembly GCF_016433145.1 of Gracilinanus agilis. Lineage (NCBI taxonomy): Eukaryota > Metazoa > Chordata > Mammalia > Didelphimorphia > Didelphidae > Gracilinanus > Gracilinanus agilis. Next base: position 507,517,094 of record NC_058131.1, on the reverse strand, counting down.
CTGGAATAAACTCCCCCTTCACCTGTACATAAAAGAAATTTCTAGCTTCTCTCAAAACCCAACACAAATGCCACCTTTTGAACAATAGTTTCTTAAAACCTTAGGTATAACAAATTGATCTAAAGAAATATGAACTTTTCCAAGAATATCCAGGTGTTTTTATTGATGTCCAAGAAGAAAAAGGCATTCAGTATAAACTTGAAGTATATGAAAAACATTATAATAAGAAAGGAATGAAGGCTGTTATTTCCAACCAAAAAAATTTCCACCAAAAATGAAGTTTGTATTATGCTAGTGAATGCAAATGCTAATGAAAACTATTATTATTAATATGTTGATTCCTTTAAATTTATGTTTAAATAAATGTTTACTAAGCATCCCTCCAAAAAAACTTTAAAAATAACTGTATCAGACTGAATTAGCTTTGAAACTGTATTTAGTGGGTTTGGGGGACACGATTACATAAGAGACCAACTGATTATTTCATAACAATACTCAGATATGATCAGTGTCTTTTGTCCTTCATGCTTCCCTTCCTTCCTAGCACTTAGTAAATACTTAATAAATGTTCACTGAGTCTTAGTGACAAAATTTCAATAGATTTAATTTCCTTTGTAATTCCACATTTTTTATCTTGTAAATTTAAAAAGATTCTAAGAAGGCATCCATAGGATCTATCAAACAGTTAAAAAAGTGAATACTCTAGAAAGGCTCCTGTCTGAAAGAAAACTGATCCCAATTTCCCTCAGCTACCTGCAGGCATGCAAGCATGTGTATGTTTTTAGGAAAAGCCTTCTATTTTTTAGGAGTAGGGGGAAGTATTGAATTTTTCCTGTCACTGCAGTAATGTCTGCCTTGTGATAACACCATTTTGCATTTTCTTTTCTTTTTTAAACCCTTACCTTCTGTCTTAGAATTAATTCTTAGTATCAGTTCCAAAGTAAGAGAGTAGTAAGGACTAGGCAACTGGAGTTAAATGACATATATACAGAGAGTTATAAACAAAGGGGGGAATCCTAAGGAGATATAGATATACAGTGATGTGAATGTATCTATCTGTATTCTCCCTAGCTGCAGATGATGGAGGAACACCAACTCTGATCACCCTTGATAGTTATAATTTCCCCTTTTCTCTAACAGTTATCCAGGGAGGACCTGGAGAGGTTAGATGGATGGGTAACCTTTCCAGGTCCAACCTAGGGTTGGATAAATTAATATATAGGGCTTTTGATTTGCCTTAGATCAAGTTTGATATCTGATTGCGTTGACTCCCTTCCCACTCAGGAAAGTACTTGTTAAACTCTTTATCTATAATCAGGGAAAGGGTAAAGAGACCAAGGAATGGGGATTGGAGACCCTATTAATCTATTATCTATGCCTAGTTGACAATCAGGACTGGAGACTATTGATCTAGTAGAAACTGGAGCTTTATTCCCTCCACTACCCTCTGGCCCAGTCTGGCCACAGCCAAGCCATAGAAAAGGGAATGCTGTTGATGCAGCTGTGTTGGTGATCCTGTCTTCCTGTCATTCAAGGTGGTATCCATCATTTCCCAGATTATGAATAAAACAAGAGTCAAACAGCTAGGAAATAACTGAGGCTGGATTTGAAATCCAGGACGTCTTGTGTCTCCATTTCTATCCACAGAACAACCTACATGCCCCTATTGGGGGGGCAAGTAGGATTAAATGATTTGTGTCTAAGGCCATATTTTGAAAATGGGTCTTCTTAATTCCAGATCCCCACTTGTGTTGCTTGGAATTCAGGGAGGTCCCATTTAAAAGTATTTTACAAATTTCCTGTGGACATGTGGGGGACTTTGAAACTATATTTTCTGTGATGGGTTTCTGGTTTCTAACGTGATAACTTCAGACAACGGGAACCAACATATAGCGCAGCTTAAATTCGGAGGTCGGGCTTGAGATGACCTCTTTGGCTACGTAGACAAGATGGGGTCTGGCGGCAATTTGAATTTTTACAGGCGCGTGGTCTAATTTATTTTACCATAATGGCTTTAATTAAAATATTAATTTCCCTCATAATATCAGCCTTTATCATTTTTAAAAATAACAGTTTGGCGAGCCAGCCAGGATTTCAGACTCTCAATTTTTCAGATAGCCTACCAAGCCATGCAACTCGGAGACACCGCCTCCAGATCATCCTCTGAGCCTCAGAGCTGCTTTTTTGATTCTTGCTTCTTTCCCTATTCTCCCCAGCATTGAGGCTGCTTTTCAGGGAAAAGGGACAATGGTTTTAATTGCTGCTGGGCTGTGAGTTCTTTTGGCCAGTGCCCAGGGCCTGCTCTTAAAATTTTGCTAAGTCCCTGACTTGTGGCTGCTCCTGATTTTCCTGATCCCCAACTGAGATCTCTACCACTTTTCCTGTTTGACTCCCTGCCAACTCCTGAGATTTCCGAGCTACCCCTGGCCGAGCAATTCTACTACTGCCCTACCCTGACTTGCTGCCTCTTCGGAGATTGCTTCAGCCGTTGTCGCTTAAGATTTGGGAAGTATTGCCCCCCCCTGCTCTCTTGTTACTGACTTTTAACCTGAAAGACGCTTTTACTCCACTCTAGCCCTCCACATGTTTTCTTTAAAGCCTGACCTAGACCACCCCCTCCAATCTCTCCACATGGGTTTTTCTAAAAACTGACCTAAGCTTTTCTCTAGCCTCTACCCCACGCTTCCACGTGGGCTCCAGTGTTTACTCTTCAAACAGAAGTAAAATGACAAACTTTCTTGTGATTATTTCGAACTTGAAGCTCAGGGGAACTTTGAACTTTGAAACCCCTTAAGCTCAGAGCAGAGCTAAATTAGAAGAACCTTGAATTGAACAAGGGGTGGACTTTTAAACCTCAGAACTGAATGAGTTTTATTTCTGTTTTAAAGAGACTGTATCTTACTGTATTTTGCTGATTGGTTTTGGGAATTAATTTTGTCTTTTTTTTTTGTTGTAGTTGTTGATTTTCCTGTTGCACTGACTCATTTTACAATAATGAAGTTTTGGCTGCTAGATTAATTCTGTTTATGATTTTATTGTAATTCCGAAATAATGAACAATCTATTAGAACTGGTAAAAGAGGTTTTTGACTGTATAGCTTGTTATCTGGTACTCATATTGTATTTCTTAATTTAATTAAGTTATCATTTTTTTACTGTATCAAAACAATGCTGTTATATGTACCATTTATGAACATCTTACATATTTTAAAGTTGTAAATTGCCTCATGTATACTGGATTTATAGGAGCACGTGTCTTTTAAGTTTTTATTCTATCTTAATAATTCTGTACAACCTTGGAGGTTTTGATGCCTTGAGAATTTAAATTATGATTTTATAAGGTTTTAAATTTTACTTTAGATCCTAGTCCCTTCTGTATAAATGATAAGATTTTATATATTTTATTATAAAGAATTGTTGTCTTAAATGGGTAGAAGAAACATAAAAATTTCCTACCCGGGATTTTTTTAAACATGAAGCCAGGAGAGCTACTGTATACTTGTGTTAGAAAAGTAGGCTAAGACATATAGACTATCAGAAGGATCTAGAATTCCGGAGGATAATTTAGACCCAGAAAGTTTTTTGGTTTTTTTTTTAATCAGAATTTTTTTTAGGCTCTGCCCCACAATTGCTATGGAGGCAGTAACAGAATTTGTTGAAAAAATATCTTAGCCAAGGTTTAAATTTGTAACAAGCATACGATTTTTTTTAAACATCATAGCAAGTGATTATAATAATGGGCTGTTTATTATTGTTTTTAAATGAATTATTAGAAATTATGGTACTTCACTTGAATGTGCATTGTGAATCTGCTATATTTGTAAAACCCATTTAGACTCATAGCTCATGCAAAGGCCTAACAGAAAATGAATCTCATTTTTGGGTGAAAAACCCTTCACTAGATCTAAGCTATTTATTTTTCTTCCTTACATGTCCAATGCAATATTTGTTCTTTTCCCATTTTTTTAATCCTTGAAAGCATTGTTTCCTTATTGCTTTTCCTTTAAAATTTTTTAATTAGATCAATTTTCCTTTTTTTTCTTATTTTGTGTTAATCTTTTTTTGATTTTACAGTGATATAAGCTTAATGCAAATATATTTGCTATATTATTAATGCATACCTGAAAAACCTGAAACTATAGTAACCTGCCAATTATTGGTAAATATCACGGGACTGTGATTTAATGCCTCTTTGTCTGATTCCAGGAGAAGTGTTAAAAAGAGCCACGAGGTCATGGAGACTAACTGAGAATCTGCCAAGGAGCAAAAAGCCATGCAGATCATGGATTGCAGAAGTTCTATGCCAATACTGAAGGGCTTGAAACTGCGGTTTGAGTTTTTGGAGTCCCAGTCTTTTCTAACATTTTAGAGGACGAGAGTCCCCTTTAACTTAAATTCCTAGTGAAGCACCTAAGATTGGCTATCATTTATGGCTCATTCCCCGAGAAGGTGAAGAAAAATCAGACCAGAGAGAGACATTCCCCTAATTTCTCTTATATATAGAGAGAATGGCAATTTTTTATAGTCCTGGCCCTGAATGGGTTTTTGCAAACTGCTTAAATCACTTTCATTGGGCCTTGATTCAAGGGCTTGTTATAAGTTTATTTTTCCTTCTTTTATTTGAATTTTAATTTTTTAAAATTTCTTTTGCCAATTTATTTCATACAACCCGATAACTCAGCCATGCATCCTGAGCTGAGAAATGTGTTATTTAGAATTTTCCTCAGGGGGATGTGTGTTAAGTTTTTTAAAAAAATCGATAATGTAAAAAATGTATATATATTCAACTCTTTTAGAAGTAATTTCAGGGGGAAACGTATAATTCTTAGAAGGAAATGTATGTTTTATAATCTATACTATAAAATTTAAATTCTTTTGAGAGTAATTTCAGGATAGGATTTTGCCATCTCCACAGAATCCAGACAATGAACCTTATTTGGTGGAGGCACCATGAAGATGCCTGAAGAGCCTTCACTGGACCATGAATATCAAAATTGAACTATTTTGTGCAGTTGATTTTAACTATGGGGAGTTGAATGAATTGAATGCATTTGTTTTGAATGTACACTCTTATGCCAATAGGGTACTGCCCCAAATTGGCTTTTTATCAATGAGGCTAGTTTTATCCTTTTCTTTTACCCCCAAATTCCTGCAATTTAGAATTTGACTATGTTTACAGATCCAACAAAGAAAAAGGACCAACCTTTTTTGTGCTAGATCTCCGAGGGAAATGTGTTACTTGGAATTCAGGGAGGTCCCATTTAAAAGTATTTTACAAACTTCCTGTGGACATGTGGGGAACTTTGAAACTTCATTTTCCGTGATCCAATGGGTTTCCAGTTTCTGACGTAATAACTTCAGACAATGGGAACCAACTGTATAGCGAAGCTTAAATTCAGAGGTCTGGCTTGAGACGACCTCTTTGGCTACGTAGACAAGATGGGGACTGGCAGCAATTTGAATTTTTACAGGCTCGTGGTCTAATTTATTTTACCATCATGGCTTTAATTAAAATATTAATTCCCCTCATAATATCAGTCTTTATCAATTTTAAAAATAACACACTGCACCACCTATCCACAATTTATTAATGGCAGTAATAGACATTATAAAAAAAGAATCAATGAAACATTTTATAAAGAAGAGAATGAAAGGAAATTCCCAAGTGGACACAGACAAGTTGATTAATTATGACTAACATGTCAAATTTAATATACACTTTAAAACTATGGAACCAAAATTCATAGCTAATAAAATAATTTGGTTTTTAAATTCAAATATTTTTATTTGATTAAATAACAAAGAAGAAAATTTTTATATCAGGTATATAAAGAGAAAGAATAGTAATGGATCTCAGAAGATTATAAAATCCAATCTCCTTCAATGTACAAATGAAAAAACTGATCCCTGTGGAAATAAGATGACAGCTAAATAAGATGACCTTTTAAACAGTATCTAGATATATAGTCATTTAAGTGAGTTTGTACTCACTCTCCAATCTAGACAGCCCAGCCCTAAGAGCTCCAAAAATCTATGGATTAATTTTCCAAAGTGGAAGGCCATGGTATGAAGTAGCCAAGTTGGGAGGTAGCTTTTCCAATGAAGGGCAACAGTATGCCTGCAAAGATAGAGAGATATCTGTACAGGTTCTGGTTTCTTCCTGGTAGATACCTGAGTAAACATGACAGGAAGATCAATAAAGTCTCAAACCATAATCAGTTGCCTAATTCGGGTTTTTGCTAATATTTACTGGTAGGGTTAGTTTCCTCTCCAGGAGTTCATCATATTAATGAAATCACAGATAAGGGCCAAAAAGAGTAATATATTTCACATTTACAGGATACTTTACAGTGAAAACTGGGATACAGAGAAGTAATGCTTGTATAAGGTAATACATCTAATAATTATTACTGGATCTGAACACCTCTAATTTCAAATCCAATACTCTTTTCTACTATGTAAGACAGGCTAATTAGACAAAGATGAGGCTTACAGATAGATGGGGGTGGGGGTAAGAAGGGGAAAGAGGAAGGGAGGAATAAAGAAAGACATCAGAGACAACTCTGGAGTTGAGAGGACCAATGTTCAAGTACGACCATAGCTATTTCCTAGCTGTGTGACCTGAAGCAAGTCACTTAATTCTAATTACCTACTTCCTTGCCTCCCTTCTGTCATAAAATTGATACTAAGCAGAAGGCAAGAGGTTTAAAGAGAAAAAGAAAAGAAAATTTTCATCTAAGAGTTTAGAGGTAATATTCCCTCCTTCATGTACTAACTACCTTCTCTGTGTCCTAAGTTATAAATATGTTCAGAGAAAATGTTTTGAATTTAAAAGTAGGGACAACTATTTTACAACTAGGAACCATTCTCATCTTCTTGTACTGAGTCTACCCCTATGCACATACATGCAAATAAATGCCTTGTCCCTCACTTGTCCTTTTAGAGGGAGTGTCTCAATGGATCCCTGAAATTTCTATTCTTCTGTATCAACCTTGAAATGCAGGGTTGTAGCAAAAGCTCTTGCTTTTGCAAACCAAATGTAGCAGCCCAGCCAGTTGGAAAGAAATAGAATGTTGAACCAGCCAGGGAGCTGGGCTCACGGGAAAACCATTAGAGCTGGTCTATAAATATCCCTGGAGTACCAACTGAAGGGCCTTTTGCATTTGGGGCATTTTTTGGACCTTACCTGATTTCTTTGGACCTCTCCCTGACCTCTCCATTTACATCCTGCTATTTCCCTTGGATTTCCCCATTGGGCCCTGGGAGGAAGGGTGGTCTGGTGGGTGGAAATCGGGGGATTTAGCTTCTGTAGGCAAGGACAACCTAAATCAAGCTTTCCCCTAATCTAGTGATCTGATAAATCCTCATTACCTCAGGGCAGTGAAATTATCCCTGACTGACTCCCTTTTCTGTGACCCTTCCCCCTGTACTAGCTTTCTCCCTAATGAGAAGCAATGCAAGTAGTATACAAAGGAAGGGAACATAGAGATCCGAAATAAAACCAATGAAAAAGAATCCAATTGACCAATAGGGCAATCTCGTAGGGATTCTTTCAAAGTCAAAGACTAGAGAAAATAACAACTGGAAAAGGCCTAAAATCACAGAAGTCAGAGTTGTAAGGTAACTTAAAAGGCAATAGGACGTAAAATTGATAGAGAGAATTGGTCAAGCTTCAGAGTTGACAAGAACCCTTGCTGGCTATGTGACTCTGGGCAAGTCATTTAAACCTCTCAAAAGCCCCAAGCAACTCTCTAACATTAAGGTTGGAGCACAGCTAACTAGCAATATAAATGGAGGGCTGGTGTTTTTTTTGTTGTTGTTTTGTTTTTTAATTTTATTTTTTACACTGAGCTCCCTACTCTAAAGAAAAATGTAAGTCTGAACAAAAAAAAAAAAAACAAAAAACAACAACAACAAAAAAAGAATTATATGCTGTCAGCAATAACAGGAAGGATCTTCATAATTTAGGCCAAGCTTTTCATTGAATCAACATTTCTAAAACTGACCTTGTGATTCTCACTCCCCTCCCCTAAAGAAAATTAAATAAATAAAACTACCTCCTTCAAAATATCAAACATTGACTCTTTCCATGTTCAAAATGTTAACTTTATCTTTTACTCTTCTATTTCTCTCATTAACTTTTTAAAACAAATTTTATGGATAAATTATAATTTACATCATTTTCCATTTCAAATAGATCTCTCCCATCCCCAGCAACAACTTGTAAGAACACACTAAAACAACAATTTTTTTAAGCATACTCTGGGCACCTGAGGCTCCAGGACGCATTTACAAGGGTTCCAACTCAAATGCCAACACCTCCACAAAATATTTCCTAAACCCCTGCTAAGGAATAAATTTGATTGCGTAGCCTCAATGATAATCAATTCAACAAACAATAGTTAAGAATCAATGATTTCAAAAGACCATGAGAAATGACAGGTAATACAAGAAGAAGAAAGAAAAACAAAAGGACAAATGGTAGAGTGGAATTTTCCTTTTGCTAGAATATACAAAAATATATACAAAAAAGAAAAGAGGGGAACCAAGGGACAGGATGGGAGATTGATGACATCTAGCAAAAGAGACTGAGAAATAATCTGACAGGTAGAAAGAGACCCAGGAGAAAGTTCTATCCCATCAGTCAAAAAAGAGATGGTGTCCAGGAGGAAGGAGTCTTTCACGCTGCCAAAAGTTCCAAAGGAGAACAAGGATAAAGAAAAGCCTATCAGATTTAAGAAGTAATTCATGAATCACCTTGAAGTAGTTGTAAGAGAGTGATAAGATCATAAATGAATAAGGGGGAGACAAGATAGCAGAGTGGAGAATCACTCAGTTGAACACTCCCAACACTAAAATAATGTCTCAAATCCAATTCTGGAGTGGTAGAGTTAATAAAAGATGATAGTAAGACATTATCTTATCTCAGGACCATGAAGGAGGTAAGAAAGAGATCTATGACATGGAGATAGAATCTAGCCTAGAGACCAAGGGGACTAGGTGATAGAAACAGAAGCAACTTTGAGAGTTCTCAAGATGAAAACTGTAAAGGGACATAGCAAATGGTCAGAAAGAGAATACAGAGAATCCCTATGCTAGAACTGGACCCAGGACCAGACACTATTTGAAAACTCACAGCTAGGTGACTCAGTGGATTGAGAGTCAAGCCCAGAGATGGGAAGCCCTGGATTCAAATTTGGTCTCAGTCACTTCTTAGCTGTGTGACCCTGGGCAAGCCATTTGAGCCCCAATGCTTAGCCCTTACCACTCTTCTGCCTTGGAACCTATAAAATGCCCAGTATTAATTCTAAGATGGAAGGTATGGGTTTAAAAAAAAAGAATAGCATAAAAAAAAATTCAGCAAGGATAGATTCAAGGGGCCAGCATGGGTCCAGGAGGGGGTCAGCTCCATAACCCTCTAAATTTCCCACCATAGCTTATCTAGTAAGAAGGCTTTGCCAAGCCTAAGGAATACCAGTTTCAATTAAGCTGAGGCTAAGAGAAAAGGAGGTGAAGGCCATGATCGAAGAATTTAGCCACAATACAGAAGAAAGGAATAGAACAAAACATATCAAGAATAAATGAACCAAAAGAGGGTTTTTTGAGAACAGCATAAACATGGGCACATTCTTAGTCAATAGGAAACAGCCAGAATGAGAGCAACTAAAGATGAGTGAAAAAAATGGGAATCTACTAGAGGCATAAAAAAGACATACCTCCTCATGAGATAGGAATGAAATAGAAGAGAACTGCAGAATGTACATGAGATAAGGAGGAAGTTAGAAGAGTAAAACTTAAAAGTCCTCTAAGAAATATAAGATTGTCCTGAAAGTCTTTAGTAGCTTAAAGCTGCACTAAAGACATTTGGGACATTGTTGTATAAAGCAAGGTTCTCAGCTGAAAGGGAAGAAGAGAAAAGGAGAGGGAAGGTGTAAAAAAGGGAAGAAGACAGGGTGACAGTTGAGTCAAATGACGATAACAAAAGGATTGCTTTGCCACAGTGAGAGTCCAGTAGGTATTATATAACATAAACTTAAAGTGGACACAGGTAACACATGGGAAGTATTGATTTTTCCCAGAGCACCATGAAATATATTATTTATAATTCTCTAAATGTGCCTTAAGCACATTTTATTTCATACTCCACAATGATGGTTATATCTGTGCAAGCCCCATCAAGGCTGCGATCATGGTCTACTGAAACTTCACCCCTGGTACTAGAACAGATCTGTAAATAACTAGATATTTTATTAACAACAACAACAACAATAATAATGGAAATGGATGAATAAAGAAACAAATGATGACTTCCCTAGCCAGTGGACACTACCCACCTGAAATCTGTGAACCAACTCCAAGGACTGGCTGTCATTCTGATCGGCTTCCAAGATGACATCAGTCAATTTGTGGATAATCACATCCAGCGGGCCCTGCTCCTCAATTGGTCTGCTAAGGTTGAGCTAAAAGAATGAGAGAAAGGACAATATTTCAGTCTCTAAAGCAGTCAGACTGTTCTCAATTGCCAGGTACTGAATACATCAATTAATAAGCATTTAGTAGGGGAAGCTAGCTGGCTCAGGGAACAGAGATAGGCCTGGAGATGGAACGTCCTAGGTTCAAGTATGAACTCAGAACTTCCCAGCTGTGTGACCCTGGGCAAGTCACTTAACCCCAATTGCCTAGCCCTTACCACTCTTCTAATTCTAAGACAGAAGGTAAGGGTTCTAAAAAGAAAATGAGCACTGATTATCGAATATATACTAGGCCCTATGTAAGTCGTGAGAGTGCAAATAGAATAAATGAAACAATCTCTTCTTACAAAAAGTGTTGCTTTCTAATGAGAGATAATCCCTCTCCTCTCCTCTCCTTCCCTCTTCTTCTCCCCCTCCTCCCCTCCTCTCCCTCCCTCTACCCCCCCCCCTCTCAACATTTGAAAAGGAGAAAAGGGGCAAAAAGCACCATAGGGTGAAGAGAGGTACTGTGCTGAAGTAACCAAAGTTACATGTAGACCAGGTTTGGAGATGGGAGGTCCTAGATTCAAAATTGGCCACAGACACTTCCTAGCTGGGTGACCCTGGGGAGAGGAGGGGAGAGAAGGAAAACTAGTGCTTAAGGCTGGAAAGATAGATTGGAGCTAGGTTGTATAGGGCTTTTAAAAGCTAAATGAGAGTATTACATTGTATCTTTAGAAAGGCAGGAAGCCTGTGGAATTTATGGAAAGTGACATGGTCAGAATTAGAGGAAAATCGATGTCCTAATAGTATGGAGGATGCAACAGAATGTGAAGAAAGTTAAGTAAACCAAAGAGGAGGCCATTGTGATAATTAGATTAAGTCTACACTGCCCATCTTTAGATTTAATCACCAAAGGTGAGAACACCTCTAATTCTGGGAGGAGGTCCATAACCCAGTGTGGTTGATGTGATGAGATGATGTGATGAGAGTGGGTGATGAATCAGAAATCAACTGACTGTTCCTAGGCAGTACTATGAGAAGTGCTATTGTGATTGAACATGCAAATTAGGAGGTAGGCACAAAAAGTGATACATAAGTGACCCCTTTAAAAGGGAAGGTCCTGGGAGGGGCAGGGAGAGAGAAGGGCTTCTGGTGAAGAGGGCAATTGGTGAAGGAGATCTAGCTCTTTTGATCCATGGAGGTGGTGACTTTAAAGACTGACTGAATCTTCCTGAACTTCTCTTAAGGAACTTCCTTAATATACTCTGTGAATGAAGCTTTGCTTCATTCACCTGTGGCCCTCTGACTCTCTGCTGAGGGTTAATTAGATCTATTGGATTAATTAGAGGATCATAGTAAATTACCTGCCTACTGGGTTAGATTCTTATTTGCTTATTTCCTCTCTCTTTTTAATTGTAAATAAACTTCCATAAAAGTCAATTTTGACTTGAGATTATTCTTAATTGAGGATTGATAATAGTTCAATCTTCTGGCGACCATCTTTTAATATACTGAACAAAAAAAAAAAAAAAAAAACCTTTCCCCCTTACACCATTTAGGTGATGAAGGTCTGAATTAATCTTGTAGTTATAAAAGTAGAGAGAAAGAGTGAGATGCTAGATAGGTGATTAGGCAGAGAAAAGACAAGACCAGTGATGGTGGAACCTATGGCATGGGTGCCAAAGATTGCATAACACAGAGCTCTCTATGGGCATATGGCTACCCTCTCCCCCACCCCTACCAGAGTTTGTTACTAGAAAGGCATGGGACTTCTTTCTAGGCGGAGCTGCTCCCTTCCCCCTCTACACCAAGCCTGATAACATTTTTTTCACATCCCCTACCCTTCTGTCCAGCAGCCAATGGGAGTGCACAGGGGATAAGGTGGATGGCTCACAGGCAGTAGAGCTGGAGGGGAGCAGAGCACTTGGGCTAGAATATAGCCCTTACTCCTTCTCTAAAAGGTTTGCCATCATTGCACGAAACCATTGATTTCACTGATAGAACACTCAAATGAGTAAAGTCCTCCTACCAAAACAAGTCAGCACCTTCTTTAGGACTTAACTGAACAGAACTACCTAGAGCACTAAAAAGTTGAGATATTTGCCCACTTACAGAACCAATAAGGAGGGCTTGAACTGAGGACTTCTGGATCTAAAGCCAGTTCTCCATCCAGTATGCCATAATCATATATTCATTATAATTCTCTATATACATCTTAGTTCACTAACAAACTTCTTGAAGACAAAAACTCGGTCTTTTATTTCATTTGTAGACAAATAATAGCTAGTGTTATTATATCATATAAATCTATATAATGTTATAAAATAGTAGTTAATTACATATTTATGTAGAACTAGAAAGATCAGCAAAGAAAACACACACACACACACACACACACACACACACACACACACACACACACATATACAGAGTCAAATATGGGAGTTGAACTAGATGTCAAGACTCCTTCCAGCTCTAAAAACTGCAAGCTACTCTATACATCCTCTCCTTTGATCTTTCCAACAATCCTGTGAAGAAGGTACTATCAGTATCATTACTCCCATTTTCCATTCACCAATGAGAAAAATCAAGGCCCTGATGAATGGACAACTTATTATGGGTCTCATACATAATTCCTTTCCCTATTATTGGATAGGGAAGAGAAAGATGCTCAATATGGCCATTCTGATTTTAGCAGTTTCTCAACACCCACCAACCCACTTTACAAATTCCTACAGCTTGAGAAGAAAAGTAAAACATCACATAGCACCTTCTAAGGACTTTGAGGCAGGTGATCTAGTGGTCTGAGCAAAAATGCTTCCTTCATGGGCTTCAACAAGTGCTTTAGAACCCTAGGCTAGCATGCTCAAATAAGGTGGGTCAGGCAACAAAGGGATCATCTAGATGGCACAGGGAAATACCTATCTACCTTGAGAGGACTATTTTTATCATTCCCACTTAAGTAGGAACATCTCCAAATGAACCTTTATGGTACTCTTTTGAGAGGTCTAAAAGACCTGCATATTCCTCTCAGAAGGACCTCTTCTATCTCCAAATGCAGCCTCAGGATGAGAGACAACAGGTATCCTCAACCATCTGGATTTGGAGTCTTAGAATTTCTCTAGAACAGTGCAGACCTTACAACCAAGTGCTAGTTAGGAAATAGGGTTCTTTATGTTCCAGTCTGATCCTCAAAAGGCAAACATTTCTGATTTGGAAGTTGTCCATTTTTCCTTTGTGTGTTTTTTTTGTGTAATGCCAATAAAGCCCTTTCATAAGAACAGCAACTTGGGACACCAATGGATTTATCTATGGTGAAAATTCAGATTTGGGGTTTTTTTTTTGTTTTCCTTTTCATTAATTTATTAATTTCCTCTCTCGTAATGGTTTCCCAAAATGATTCTTCCAGCTTGTACTTCTACTTACTCTGAAATCAAGATCAGAGTATTGAGAACTGGAAGGAACCCCAAGGATTATGTAATCCAAACACTTCATTTTTGTGGAGAGAGGAAGAAATTAATGTCTCACAAGGAGCCAAGCATGGCTAAATTCAGTGTCATTCCCACCACCCAAGGTCTAAGAACTGAGAAGACAATGACATAATCTCCTGATAGAAACCATTTCAGTGGAATAGAGTAATAATGGGGCTTTGAAAAATCAATTACTTTTCTCTCATTTTGTAATAAATAACTGATATAACAGAAATTTCAAGATCTGCAAATCCCTTGACACAAACACCATTGTATTTGTTCTCCTAATGAATCTGGGCCACCACTCATATATATTAAGAGAGTTTTTATAAATTTCTCCTTTTTTATGTTTAAAGGAAATGGAATAATAATATTTTTCATTAAAAGATCCCCTGCAGTGCCGCTTTGCCATTGGTGACAATTAGAAGAGTGTGGCTGAGTGTGGTTGGTAAGTTGCAGACTGTTGCAAAGGGCTTTTGGTTTCTGGGTCCCTTGGGAAGAGTTTGTGCTGCTAGCAATCTCTCTGGTTGGAGGCAGAGAACTGAATTAAGGCCTTAATAACCTTATTGATTATCAATTAACTTCGGTAGATAATTTAGACAGATAGTGGTTATATTATCAGATAGAGTAATGAGAGTAGGCCAGGGATACAGCCTAGCAGAAGATCCTGCCCTCTGAGGCAGATAGATGTAGGGTTTTCTAGAAAAATTTAATTAGGATTGGGATCTTGGATATAGTTATAATCTATAATAAGATTACTTTCACTTTCCTCCTTCCTATTTCCTAATAATAAACTAAGTGTTTTGCATTTAAAAAACTGCACTGGCTTTTGCTCATACTCCCCACCCTTCCCCAATTTAACCCTTCACACATAGGTTTTATTGTACCATTTTATATTTCACAAATTGAGGCCCAGGGCTATTCAGCATTAGAACAATAACTCCTGATCCAATTATCTTGATGCTCCAGTATGTTGCCTCTCTCATTTTCCAAATTCAGCATATTATAGTAGAAAGCACAGTAACGGAAGACACAGGATTTTGGTGCATCCACGCCAGAAACTTTCACATGTGAGATAATATGCCCTAGACTAGAGAAAGAGTTCAAGCCCCAGTTTTATAAATGATCAGCTTTGTGATCTTGTATAAACAATTTTCCTTCTGAGGCAAAATTTTATCAACAATAAGATAGTAGAGTCTTTTTTTTTACGCGTATTTAAGTTACTCTCACCTTCTGAATCTCAGTTTTCTAGAAATCTTTTTTTTTTTTTTTAAAGCACTTATCCTTCTTAGAAATGGTATCATTTCTAAGACAGAAGAGTGGTATGGGCTAGATCAGTGATGGGCAAACTTTTTTTAAAAAATATTTATTAATATTTATTTTTTAGAAAAGTTAACATGGTTACATAATTCATGCTCTTACTTTCCCCTTCACCCCCCCAACTTCCCACCCCTTCCCCCATGGCTGATACATATTTCTGCTGGTTTTAACATGTGTCATTGATCAAGACCTATTTCCAAATTGTTGATAGTTGCATTGGTGTGGTAGTTTCGAGTCTACATCCCCAATCATGTCCACCTCAACCCATGTGTTCAAGCAGTTGTTTTTCTTCTGTTTCCACTCCTGTAGTTCTTACTCTGAATGTGGGTAGTGTTCTTTTCCATAAGTCCCTCAGAATTGTCCTGGGTCATTGCATTGCTGCTAGTACATAAGTCCATTACATTCTATCTTACCACAGTGTATTGGTCTCTGTGTACAATGTTCTTCTGGCTCTGCTCCTTTCACTCTGCAAAGGGGGCAGCTGGGTAGCTCAGTGGATTGAGAGTCAGGCCTAGAGATGGGAGGTCCTAGGTTCAAATCTGGCCTCAGACACTTCCCAGCTATGTGACCCTGGGCAAGTCACTTGACCCCCATTGCCCACCCTTACCACTCTCTTCCACCTAGGAGTCAATACACAGAAGTTAAGGGCTTAAAAATAAATAAATAAATAAATAAAATTAGTCCTTTCACTCTGCATCAATTCCTGGAGGTCTTTCCACATGGCATTCCTCTAGTTTATTATTCCTTTGAGATGGGCAAACTTTTTAGAGAAGGGGACAAAAGAAAGGAAATGCTCATCTGTCAGTCTGTTTCTAAGGCAAGTCTTTTGAAGTTTCATTGTACTGCATCCTACTTGTATTTGTCAGATTATGAATAATGTCATAGGGAGGATAGAACATTGGGTACACACACTGGGTTGTAGGAGAGACAGACCAGGATAGACCAGGGGTCACAGCCAAGCTGCTCCTAACTGACAAAAATGGCTATTGATCAACTGTCACCCTGGGCCAGAGGCTTTGAATCAAACAGGCAAGGTAAAGGGGATTAACTAGTTTTAATTATGTACAACTAAAAGGTGGGATAGGGATTTCTACTCTAAAACCTTAAAACTTAATGACAAAACCCACAGCAAAAGGGGAGGATTTTCCTACTCTAATCTAAAGATCTATGCAGGCAGGGCAGTAATGGAGTCTCTGGGTGACTGCCTCAGACCCAGCTGGACCTGCCAGGCTTGAGCAGCACAGCTAAGGGCTGATGTGCCTTTGGGGTTCTCACTGTAATCCACCAATGATCTCTGGATGCCAAGAGCCAAGGTGGTCTCAGGTACCAAGTTGAGAGGGTGTGCTTGAGACACTGTCCACCAGATCCCAAACTTCTCCTCTTCCCTTGGAACTGCACTGTAGATCTTGTCCTCTTTGCTAGATGCCACCACCACACAGGATCCCAGGAAAATCAGGAAGCAGGGTGTCCTTTACTCTGAGATCTCCCAGGGCTCACCACAGTTTGTGCTAACCCCTAATGGAGTCCCTCTCAGAGCACAAGTCACTTCTTCCTGCTCCTTCATTCCTTCATGGAATTCCCAGCTCCAGCTTACTAACTAATCTAATCTTCCTCACAACACCACAGGCCATAGTTTGCCCATCACTGGGCTAGACAAATGAGGTTTGGTGACTTTCTCAGGGTGACAAAGCTATGAAATGTCTGAGGCCAGATTTGACACCAGTTCCTCCAAACTCCAGGCCTGTTGATCTATCCATTGTGTTACTTGGCTGCCCCCAGAAATGTTAATACAGTAAAGATTTAGAAAATATCTTTTTATGTCTAAAACCCTTTGCAAGACACTGGTGATTAAAAAAAAAAAATGAAAGGGTTTGAAGGAATTAAATGTGATAATGAGATTAAATCTACCCTGCCCATCTTTAGATTTAATCACCAAAGGTGAAAACATCTTCATTTAACTCACAAGTTGGGAGGTCTGTAAACCATGTGTGCTAGAGTGACAAATCAGAATTTACTAACTGCCTCCTGGGCAGTCCTAAGAAAAGTGTCTGTTGTGATTGGACATGTAAACTAAGAGGAAGGCACAGGAAGTGATGCAAAAAAAGGCCCCTTATAGAAAAAGAGCTCAGGGAGCTGAGGGCTCTCTTCTGGTTCTTGCTTGGACATGGAGGAACGCTGGACCTGGGACCCTAAGACCTTGATGAGACTGCTCTAAAATCTCTTTCTTAGAGCTACACATGATGAGTGAAGAAGGCTAACTCCTTTAGCCTCTCAGGAGGTACTAGCCTCCAGGAGGCTCCCTTGATTGGGAGAAGCCCTTGTGGCTAAAACCGTTGTTAACTGACTTTTAGGCTCTGGTTGGGCCTCTGGAGCCCTGCCAGAGTAAAGCCCAGACTTAAATACAAATCTCTTATTCTACCCTCTTCTCATCTTTCTACTTCCACTCTCTCCTATATTTTGTAAATAAACTTCCATAAAAGTCATTTTGACTTGAGGTTATTCTTTAATTGGGGATAATTATTCAATTCCCTGGCAACCTAACCTTTTAATATAATATTTACCCCTTACATAAGTAATAGGTAACACAAAGTATTATATAGATGGCATTTATAAGGTAATACTAAGTTCCAGGCACTTAAAAAATATTAGATCAGATATTACATTACCCTGTGAACATTCAATCCAATGTGTCATCTAGATGCCTCTAAGGAGGTCTGCTTGCAATAAAATGAATTGAAGTTCTTCTCCCCAGGAGCCTTTTAATATGCATCATATTTATCTGTATTCTGATCTAGAATCTACTTGATCCTATAGGGAAAGGATTATATCTCATTTATCTTTACCCTACACAAAGAAGGAAGAAAATCAGCATGTACTTAATGTTATAATCTTATTTTACTTATTTTAATATTATAAATTTCATTTAATGTAATAAAGCCCTAACTAAGTGCCAGGTACTATGTTAATGTTGGGTGATACAAAACAAACAAAAAAACACACACACACACATCAGTAAAGGAGCTCACTGCCTAATGAGGGAGACAACAAGCAAACAATCATGTAAAAATCAGATATTTTGACATTCAGTGTTTGCAAATGCCTGCACAAAGCACCCGTAGGGGCATCCTTTTCTATACAAATTGGAAAGAGTATTGGATTAGAAATCAGAGTGAATGAGTCCAAATTCCAGCTCTGCTACTAAAAACTGTGTGATCCTGGTCAAGTCAAAACCTCTCTGGGGCTTAGTTTCTTCATTTATGAGAGGGTTGGACTGGATGACCTCTCAGGCCCTCCAAACTAACTCTACAGTTCCTAAGACTCTTATCTCCTGGGAAAAAATGATACAAGAACACTGATTATGGTACATTTTTTTTCATATGTTTGGAAATGAGCCTAAGAAATGGACTAGCCCAGGATAAAACTCACGATGAAGAATCTATTTTTAATATCACACATCCAGAACTGAGAGGCAGAATGGCAGAGCAACCAGAGCATATCTTGGGCATCTGAAACAGTGAGGTCAAGTATAGCCTCTGACCTATATTAGCTATGCGACCTTACACAAATCACTTACTCTCTTAGTGCCCCCTAGGAAAATCCCTAAAACCACAAATTATAGGAGGTATCACTCTATAATTATTTAAACCATGGGCCCAGTTTAAAAAAAAATTAATCATACATTCTGTTTATATATTTGTAAGGGCCAGGAAATTTTACTCATTGTGATGCCTAGTAGAGATTTACTTTGTGATAAATCAAATTGCATGTGTTCCCAGTAAGTCTCAAAGCTTCCTATGGACACTAACAGCTTGAAGGGACAATTTTGAAGGATAACTTAGAGAACACAAATGCAGAGCTTGCACCAGCTGAGCAGGAGACAAGCCACAAGCACAATGCTGCAATTTATTCATCTTCATGAAAGGAAGGTATTTTGGAAACCCTGAGAATATTATAAGTTTAGTGTCTTTAGAGGGCAAACCCCCAATCTGGCAAGGGTGAAAAGTGTATTATCATCAGGCATTAGTGAGTTTTCAGATCACATTTCACATAAACATGTAAACATCCTCTACTCCCTCCCTTGCCCTTAACCCCTAGGGCTAACAGATTTCCTAGGACTTCCACAGCCTCCTAATTGTCTTTTTCTACCTTAGGTGTCTTATTTTTCAATTTCAGGGAACCAATCAACACTCTCAAATGAAAGGGTTGCCTGCTGTGCCGAATGAGAGGATTTATGAAAGCTACAAGCTATATTTTCAAGTTAGGGTTGCTGCTTTCTGGCAGAACAAGAAACCATTGTTGGCTGAGAGACCACAAATGCAATTCATACTTGAGACTAGAGGCCTAAGGAACCAAAGTGCCTGAATAGTCCTGGAAACTGCTTTTTAAAGCAATAAATCTGTGAGTGACAAGAGAGTGGCACTACATGCCTGAGGTCCCTGGAACTGGGAAAGCTGAGGCAGGAGAATCCCTAGAACAGAAAGAAACTTCCATGTTAGTCAACAATGGGAGGAGGGTCTATGAGTGGAAGCAATACTTTCAGCCTGGTTAAAATAAAGATCTAGTTTCCACACACACACAAAAATAAAATAAATAATAGACAAGCAGATTTTAAATAATAACAGCTGATACTTACAGAGTACTTACTGTGCTAAGCAGGCACTGTGCTAAGAACTTTAAAATTATCTATTGAATCATCACAACAACCCTGCGAGATAAATACTATTATTCTCCTCATTTTTACAGGTAAAAAAACATTAAATGACTTGAACCAGGTTCACAGAACTAGTAAGTATCAGAGGCCAAATCTGAACTTCAATCTTCCTGACTCCATCTCTAGGCCTGCTGAATAAATTCCAATCACAGTAATGGGTATTAACAGATATACAAACAGAAGTATCAGAATATAAAAATTGGCATGGGAGATAATTTTTTTAAGAACTCAGGAGACTGATTCAAAGGATTAGATGATTAAACCTAAAAAGAAATTTAGGGAGCAGTTAGATGGCTCAGTGGATTAAGAGGCAGGCTGGAGGGTGGGGTTGTTCAAATCTGATCTCAGACACTTCCTAGCTGTATGACCCTAGGCAAGATACTTAATCTCTATTGCCTAGCTCTCAAAACAGAATTAATTCTAAAATAGAAGGTATGGGGAGGGGTGTGCCTAGAGACTTTAAGGAACTTGCCTAGGAACACAAAGGGAAGAGTAAAATTTGAATACAAGTTCACTGGCATCAGATTTTCAATATAGCTCCATGCCTCCTCTACAAGTCTGTAAACTTTTATTTTTATCTCAAAGAATATCTTCCTGCTTTGAATACTTACAGACAATAACAATGGCAAGGGTTTTAAGGTTGTTATCTCATTTGGTATCATCATCAGAATCACTTTCACTATCATAAGTTTTTAACATTAAATGTTGAACAGAGAAAAGTTGAAATAGATTGTCCATAGTTCGGGAGAAGGGACAACACATTAACACTTCCTTTAGTTAAGTTTCAGTGAACATTCAAATTATGAGGTTTATTCTTTGAGATAAAAACAGAAGTTTACAGCCACATGGGGTGGGCAGTATGGTATACTAAAAATGGTAAAGATGTCAAATAACATTTATATAGAGCTATATAAGGCTTGCAAAGAGCAGCAAATGTTCTCATTTTGCATCCCTGCTCTCAAAATCATTCTCTTTTGTTCCTCTAGTATTATTTTACTAAGGAATCAAAGAATGCTAGTGTACTTATATTTTAAAGAGGAGAAAACAGAGACCTTGAAATGGGAAGTGATTGGCCCATGGTAGTCCAAGGGATGAAGGACTAACACTAGAAGCCAGATTTCGGAAAGTACGTTCTCCTTTCCTTCAAATTCAGCTGGTATCTGGATAGTGACAGGATTTATGAGCACCCTACATGGGAGAAAGAGTTCTGAACCAAATGAGGGAGTCCTTAAGTAAAAGAGGACTTTTAAGATAAAAGGCAAGTCCTTTGAACTCCTGGCCTCAATGGAATATCAAAGCAATTCACCAGGGAATGACTAGCAAAGAATCAGATACATGGAATGAACCTTCAAGGTCTCATCTAGTCCCAACCTCAGAAACTTAAGTCAACAAATACTGTACTTTATTCACTTGTAATAGGGAACGGTACTCAAAAGAAATAGGCTATGCACTAACAAAAATATGCCAGCATGGAAATCCATTTCCCCAGCTTTAGCAGACAAACTCCACAGGAATCCTGCTTTGATGACTTAACTATGGTGTGACAAGGACTGCAAGGTTCTCCAGGATTAATAGAGGAGCACAACTGGTACCAACCGGATATGAGAATTAGTTAAGAGATTCCATACAAGGATGGTAACTGATGAAATTATTGGCCACTATATTAGGAAGAGAATACCCATTTAAATTAAATCACCTATACTTTAAAGACAAATAATAGCATGTAAACTTTCTGACACTAAATGGACTTTCTTTTACATAGAATATATAATGCAAAAGTAGAAGATGCACTCTTCCACCCACTCTATCTTACACAAAAGATTCCCTATTCTTTGCAATGGTTTTTTTGGGGAGGGTGTGGGGGGTATTTTTATAAAGTGTTTTTTTTTTTCAATTTATTTTTTTATTTTAAACCCTTAACTTCTGTGTATTGACTCATAGGTGGAAGAGTGGTAAGGGTAGGCAATGGGGGTCAAGTGACTTGCCCAGGGTCACACAGCTGGGAAGTGTCTGAGGCCGGATCTGAACCTAGGACCTCCAGTCTCTAGGCCTGGCTCTCAATCCACTGAGCTACCCAGTTGCCCCCGGGTGTTTTTAAATAATTTGCAGGCAAGAGCTATGGTAAAATTTTATTTCTGAGGTTTCTTACAAAATGGCATTTTGCCCGTCCTCAAAAGAATGATTCTTATACCTTTGGGTCTTAAAATGGGGTAGGTTATTAAGCAGCACTGAAAAAAAATGACTAAATGATCATATCTACCCACAATACCTACATCTTCTGGGTTCTTTGCCTTTCTTTGTACCCCCAGAGTTCAGGAAAGTGTGCCATAAGAAAATAGTAGTACTTAATAAAGGCTTGCTGACTTGACATTAACTGTATCAACAGAAAATAAAGTATTAAATGAAACAATGTTATTGAGGGGCAATAGTGTAGATGTGGAATCTAGAGACCCCAAACTTGTGGCCTAGTGAGATCTGATGAACCCTAAGTTTTAGGAATAGTTTGTAGGTTGGAGACCCCCAAAGATTGTGCTTGTTCCCTGTTCCCTATTCCCAAGAGAATTCACCCTGAAGGGAAGCTCAGCCTAGCAGTTGCAGACTGAATAATGGACCTTAGGGCAGGGGTCCGCAACCTTTTTGGCCATAAACGGCACATTTTTTAAAATGTAATTTCTTGAGAGCCCTACAGTGCTCACAGTGCGCGCTCCTGTAACAGCTCCTGAAAAAAAATGGACTTTATGGCTCCTGCAGAAAGAGCCATATCTGGCCCTCAAAAGCCATACCTTGTCGATCCCTGCCCTAGGGTAAAAGCTAAGTGATTCTTTAGTGCAGTAGGCAGCACATCAGTCTCATAAGCTGAAGGTCCTGAGTTCCATCCCTGAAAAGGGGATACAGTACAAAAAAAGAAGCTTCTAAGGCAAGAGAATCACTTCGCTTTTACCCTAGGGTCCATTATTCAGTCTGCAACTGCTAGCCTGAGATTCCCTTCAGAGTGGATTCTCATGTGAACAGAGAACAAGCACAAGTTTTGGAGGGGTCTCTAACCTACAAGCTATTCCTAAAACTTGGGGTTCATCAGATATCACTAGGCCACAAGTTTGGGGTCTCTAGATTCCATGTCGACAATAGGAACAAAATTTATATACATTGAGAATACCACTAACTCGTGGAAGGGTAGTGCAGTTGGGGTAACTATTTGCATGTCAGACACTGAACACTATTTTTATCTATGATATGATATTTAGTTATAATAGGTTAATGAAGCTGATAGAGTGTAGGTTCTTTCTTTCTTTCTTTCTTTTTTTTTTTAACCCTTAACTTCTGTCTATTGGTTCATAGGTGGAAGATTGGTAAGGGTGGGCAATGGGGATCAAGTGACTTGCCCAGGGTCACACAGCTGGGAAGTGTCTGAGGCTGGATTTGAACCTAGGCCCTTCCGTCTCTAGGCCTGGCTCTCAATCCACTGAGCTACCCAGCTGCCCCCTGTAGGTTCTTTCTTTATAATTCTTTATATTTTTATATCTTTCCTTTCATTGGAGTAAGGATACAGACCACAACTCCTCTAGAAAATGACAGACAACTTCAAGAATGGCTATGGCCATTACAATCAACATCATATTGATACTCTGCAAATTTAGATTCTTCTTTAGACAAGAGAAATGAAACTCATGGCTAGGTCTGTACAACAGGTCTTTCACAGAATCATGGATTCAGAGTGGCCAAGGCTCTTGGACAACTACTCCAATGAAGCCCTCTGGGGCCTAAAAAGACAAAAGTGGGATGTGGACTATGACCAAAGTTGCATTGTACCAGAGCTAAGAATTGATCCCAGGTGCTTTAAATCTAATACAATGTTGTTGTTGACACTTGAGTTCTGTCTGACTCTCTATGACACCATACTATACTGTTCACAAGATTTTCTTGGCAAAGTTCCTAGAGTGATTTGCCATTTCATTCTCTAATTGAGTCACACTAATTGACCTAAGTGTCTGAGGCCAGGATTTGAGCTAAAGATCTTCCTGACTCCAAGCTTAGCACTCTATCCACTGAGCCACCTAGCTGACTCAAAGATCTAATACCATACTCTTTCCATTTATAACATAACACTCTACTAATTTGGTAGAATCTGCCAGAATCTCATAGGAAAAACAAAATCACCACCATTTCATTGCGATAAAGTCCATAACAAAAGCATACTACTTTTTTCAGGCAGAGGGTACAGTGGAGAAAGCTGGGCCTAGAGTTCAAATTAAGCCTCAGATTCTTACTCTCTGAACCTGGGCAAGTCACTTTAAGTTCTCTGAGCCTCAGTTTCTTCATCTATAAAATGTGGATAATAATATCACCAATCTCCAAGGTTACTGGAAGAAACAAATGCTCTTATTTGTAAAGGGCTTGGCAAACCTCCAAGATCTAAGTAAATATTCACTATTATACAATATTATCCTTAGTTATTATAACTATTATTATATCTTAAAAATAAAGAACTTCCATGAGCTATGCAGAACTACTTACATATCATAATCCTGTTTGGTTCAGTTTCTAATGAAAATTTCTCTCGGTTTTATAAGGTTTTTCCTGTTAGTCATTATTGCTAACTTTTTGCTGCCCAAGAGAAAGCCCTAGGAATAGGTCTACAATGTGCCTAGCTAGAGCTTCCCTCATGCAGCAGAAAAAGACCAACATAAAAGGCAGATACATAGCTCTCCCAGGTTAGGGAACTCCTTGTGAAAATACTCTTCAATCAAGCATTATGGTTTTTGAAGTAGCTGTATGAGAAGAGTAGAAAAAGTCTAGGGTCTGAAACCCTGAGTTCAAATCCTACTTTGGCATGGGACATCAGGCAAATAGTATAACTTGTCCCTGGGGAATTCAGATTTCTCATATGTAAAATGAAAGGGTTGAACTAGTTAACCATTGGAGTCCCTCCATTCCAACACTACCAAAAACTGTATGGAAAAACTACTTATTAAATACTCAGGCAATCAAGACATTATAAACAATATCACCAGACAGATTTCATATCAAAGTCTTCTTTACTGCAAGATCAGCAACCTAGCCATGGCAGAATCATTTATATGTATTTTTTCATCCAGATTTGTGATTTAATTATTTAGGGAATGCATAATGTGAAAATTTCTTCTACCAAGGCAGAATAACAATTCAGGCAACTTAGCTTTTATAATTTCAAAGAGCAGAGATAGAGTAGTTTTTATGAATCTTATTAATCAAGATTTAATTATTCACTTCTCATATTATCTGTACTAAGCACTGGGGATACAAAGAGAGTGCCTACCCTCAAGGAGTGTGCATTTAATTGGGAGGAGGGTGAGTAATCAACACAAAGAAAAAAAGCAAATGGAAGGGGATAAAAGGTATTAAATATGTGTACATGATTGCTTGAAAATGGGGAGGCCTAGTTTGGGACAAGGCAAGACAAAAGCTCAGATCTAACAGAAACTGGCTTCTCAGGTGAAGGGTCCAAGTCTAGGAGAGGATGGGAAGATGGAAATTAGATTGTCCTATCTCCAAAGCCTATTAACAAAGCATCTCACAGAGACAGGTACAGAAACAAATTTGTCTGTAGAGTTAAAAGAGTGCCTGGCCAGGAGTCAGGAAAATTTGATTGCCTGAGTCCAAATATGGTTTCAGACACTTACTACCTGTGTGACCCTGACAAAGTCATTTAACCCTGTTGGCCTTGGTTTCCTTATTTGTAAAATGAGTTAGAGAGGAAATGGCAAAACACTCAAGTGTCTTTGTAAAGAAACCCCAAAGTGAGGTCAGGAAGAGCCAACCAGGACTGAATAATAAACTGAACAAAATAGACAAAACACTATTCTAGATACTATTAGGCAATCCTGATGCTCCTATAATTTACACTCTAATTGAGAGGATAAAACACACACCGAGATATCTATAATACAAAATTGATTAGATATAGGCAAAGAATGGAAGTTTACTAGTTGATAGAGTTTGAATCACAGCATAGTCCTCAGATTTTATAATCACCTACCAATTGTTCCTGTTAGGAGAAACTAAAAGTAGATTGGACAAACTAAAGAATAAAAAAACAGCTTCTGGGGACTTTGCAAAGAATAATGAATAACATCAGAATGGCTCTGCAACTAACCTAATGTTGTGGCCTTTAAAAGGAAAAAAAAAAAAAAAAAGGATCATCTCTCTCATCCTTTACATTTATATCTTTTACATTTCTTTTAAAACAAGGGTTCTGATCTGATCATCTTTGATATCCCTTTCCAAAAGGATCCAATCATTTGTGTTTTCAGGCAGTTATGGTAGTGTGGTAGATAGAGCCCTGGTCTTGAAATCGGAAAGAATCTCAGATAGTCATTAGCTATGTGATCTTGGTTTGCCTACATTTCCTAAACTGAAATATGGAAATAATAATAGCACTTAATTCTCAAGATTAATATTTGCAAAGCATTTAATAGAGTACCTAGCAGATAGTAGAAGCTTAAAAGATATTCCTTCTAGATTTTCCCCTTCTTTGGTCCCTTTTCCAGCTCTAATATTCTAATTCTAATATTATTTTAAGCCACTACCTTTTTCTAACACTCTAAATTCTAAGATGGCCCCAAACTTCAACATTCTCTAGTGCTGGAAGGTCTCCTAATGGAATTCAACAGACTTATTTTTCAAAGGAGGAAACGAAGGCCTGGAGAGAAGTGATTTGTCCATGGTCATTTTCCTGATTCTGTGTACAATCTTCCTATCCCAATGATCCTGGATCCAGTGAGTCACAAAGATTCTGAAGGCTGGCTACTTTATGAGTTAGGAAATCTCCACTAACTATATACTTCCTTAAAGAGCAAAAAAGCTTCTTTTATAGCTCAGAACTACAATACTATTGTATTTCTACAAGAGAATGTAAAACTATTCTATGTGGATACTACACAAAATACACAAAAAGGGATCTTAGGAAATAATACATTAAACAGCTGTGATTTCACTTTTTCAACCAAAAGATAACTGCTTTATAACAAGTCTTTTAAGAATCAGTGTGACCAAGATATTGATCATTCTCTGATTCTTTTCACTGTGCCTATAAATGTAACCAGATCTATCCCACCAAGAGTTTAAAACAACAACAACAACAAACAAAAACACACACACACACACACAAACTCAACCCTGCTATCCTTATCCTCTCAAACTGCCATCCCATAGAATATAAATTTACAGTAGAGTGGAACTTACAGGTTCATCAATTCAGACATCCCCAATTTTACATAAGGAAATTGAAGCACAGCATTGATATAGCTAGCAAATCTGAGGTAGGTGTTGAATTCGATCTTCCTGACTCAAAGTCTTGTACCCAAGACATTATAACATAATGCAAGTCCTTTTAAAAGTACAAATGACAAAACAATTCAACTGTGATAAGCCTCATGGGAAATATACAATAAGCTAAAGACATACGCTATCTTCCCTAGAAGAGCTTAAAAACTTCACCTAAATTGGGGCAGATATATGGCAGAATGGATTGAGAGACAAGCCGAGAGACAAGAGGTAGGTTCAAATCGGGACTGAGATACTTCCCATGTGACCCTGGTTAAGTCACTTAACCCCTACTTGCCTAGCCCTTACTGCTCTTCTGCCTTGGAACCAAACACAGTATTGATTCTAAGAGAGAAAGTAAGGGCTTAAAAAAGAAGAACTTAAGATGTTGTTTGAGCAGGCTCACTAAATATAACCTGAAGCCAAGGCTACTCAATTCAGCAGTCACCTCCAGGCTTGTCTGAAGAGAAAGAAGCATATAAGGAAGTTGCTGCTAAGCAATATATACCATTTCTGGGAAGGATGGAAAAGAAAGGTACAGAAGAGAGAAGAAAAGATAAAAAATCTTCATGGAATACAGGGCAGCAAAAAGGAAGGGGTCATCACACATATACAGGAATTCCTGTGATACCAGAAATTTCAAACAAAGTTAGACTTTTAGAACTATAGAAAGTCAAAACTAGAAGAGAGCTTTTCCACACATAATATTCAACAACCTGACAGACCATAGTCCAGGGGTATCAAAAGAAATGAGGCCACTAAGCCATACTTCAGGATTCTTGCCAGCTACATACTGACATAGAAAACCACACTTAATATTATTTTTGTTTTATTATATTATTATTTATTGTGTCACATATTTGCCAATTATATTTTAATCTGGTTTGTAAAGCACTGGGAAGCATTGTGGGGCATGTGTTTGACAACTCTGGTCAAGTCTGATCCCTTCCTTTGATAGATGAAAAACTGAGACCCAGAAAAGGCAAGTGACTTTCTTATAAAGCTTGTCACTGGCAACAGCACTTTAAAAAAAATGTTATTTTCATTACTGGTTTTTGGTTTTGAATTGCTATTTCCAAATAGATCTCTTCTGCTCCCCTAAATATCAAGAAATTCCATGTAAACAAAGACTGGAGGGAGCAGGCACTAGGGAGAGTAGTTCAGCAAAACAACCAAACACATGGGATGCTTCATACCCACAGTTCCCTAGCTTTGCAGTGAAAGGTATGAAAGGCAGGACTTTTGTTTACAATAGGTAAAGGGAAGGGAGTCATTTCTATAGGCTTAAATCTTAATGCTGCTCTTGTGGCATGGGGGCAGCTTGGGGGGAAACAGTGGATAGGCACCAGGCCTAGAGTGAGGAGGACCTGGGTTCAAATGGGCTCAGACACAACCTAGTGGTGTGACCCTAGACAAGTCACTTAACCACCTCTGCACCTAACCCTTACTTTTCTTCTGCCTTAGAACTGATTCTCAGTATCAATTCTAAGCCTGAAAATATGGGTTTAAAAAAAAAAAAAGACATGGGGCCAACTTCAGATACTTCCTAACTATATGACCCTGTAGGTAAGTCGCTTATCCCCATTTACTTAGTCTTGCCCTTCTTTCTGTCTTATTATTGTTACTAAGACAGAAAGTATATGTTTAGAGAGAGAGAGAGAGAGAGAGAGAGAGAGAGAGAGAGAGAGAGAGAGAGAGACGCGCACCATGTGGTAGGAAAAAAGTATTGGTCTTAAGAGTCCTAAAGCACAGGTTTTAACAGATACAAACTTAATACATATGAAATAACTGTAGGACTGTAGGTCCTGGGTTTATTCTGACCCTTACTTTGGTTGTGATGTGGTAGTAGTAATGTTGGTCATAGTCATGGTAACAGTAATAATGGAAATGATTGACTAAGGGGAGTTGTTATAAGGAGAGTCCTACATAACGTGAACATTATGTTCATATAAATGTGAATAAAGATGCTGATATTGAGCACTACAAACCCAAAAGCTTTCATAAAGAAAGTAGCATTTGGGTCAGGTCTTTTGATTACCTAAGAAATGTCTAGGAATCCAATGACACAAGAAGGCTGGCAATAGAAGGAGAAAATTCAATTTTAAGTACCTTTTCAAAGAAGAACAAAGTTAGGAAAAGGGGAAAATCAAGAGAAATGGGCTACCACTGACAGTATTCCATCATCCCTGCACCATTGGTTGATTATCCCTAAGCTAAAGATCAGACAACGGGACACACACTGCTTTCCATGGCAGACTTAACTTCTCTTCTTCAACCTACCTACCATCTCCTCATTTTTTAACCTTTTCCCATAACATCTCTAGGGGCTCCAAAGAGCCTCTTTCACTCACGCCAATCTCTGACATCTTCTGGGATGCAATAGGTTAAAAGATTCAATCTGTACCATAGCTGCTTTATACTGAACAACTGAAGAAGGGAGGGGATGTTGAGACATGCAGGGCAAAATAATCATGGCCACCTAAATAAAGAAAACTTCAAGGCCTTCTGTCATGAAGTCTGTATACATTAGCAAAAATAAAATTCAAATTAAATGCAGAGAGGGAAATTGTGGGATTCCAAATGATTGTAATTCCTTAAATAGTGAAGAAAATTTAGACTAGGGAAGACAAATCTTGGTAAATTCAGTTCTCTTCCCCAAACAGCTATTTAAATTAACTATAACTGGCCACTCCTTACAATATTTAACCCATCTCTTTTTTCCCCTAGTGTAGTTGGCAACTTCGTAGCTATTTAGGAAAATCTGCCATATATACTTCCATCCTAGCAAAAAAAGTTGGTTTCAGGGAATACTAGTTAAAAAAACAACAAAGAAATTTTAAATATCAGTTCATCATAGTTAGAATATAGTATTATAATGTAAGATATGATGAGCAGATTTATTTTATTTTATTTTTTAAACCCTTTACTTCTGTGTATTGGCTACTCGGTGGAAGAGTGGTAAGGGTGGGCAATGGGGGTCAAGTGACTTGCCCAGGGTCACACAGCTGGGAAGTGTCTGAGGCTGGATTTGAACCTAGGACCTCCCATCTCTAGGCCTGACTCTCAATCCACTGAGCTACCCAGCTGCCTCCGAGCCGACTGATTTCAGAAAAAATGTTAAGATTTACATGAAATAAATGAAGAGTGAAATAAGCAGAACAAAGAGAACATTATATAGCATTGAAGATGAACCTTTTAGAGACCACTACCTCCCTACTACCTGCAGGATTCACCCCAGACAGATTGCCCTGCCCTACTGTATTTGGGGGGCCCAACTCCTGCTGCCACTGGGACATACTACTATGCCCAGCCACACAAGGGAGCAAGGGGGCTGCTGCTAGGCTTCACTCAGCCAGAAGATTAGTAGGGTTGGGAAGGCTTGGGGGAAGGCAGCTTCTTATTACAATGCTGGGTGCATGTCCTTGTCCCTATGGCCCTGCCACAGAGATGCAGCCCCAGAGCCTTTTAGCCTGTTTACATTTGTATAACAATGGTACACTCTGAGGTGACCACCAAGCTGGGAATGGGGCTGCCTATTGGACTGCAACTCATGTTAGGGATGAGAGCAGGGGGTGGAGGGAGCACAGTTAGCCTTTGGTGAACAGGGTCATGTTTCATCTTCCTAAGTGGACTGTAAGCACCTTGATGAAAAGGAGGTGATGGTAAAGCGAAAGTGAACAAAACCGGGAGAACAGTATACAAAGTAATTGCAATACTGAAGAATGATCATCTGTGAATAACTTAGCTACACTCAACAATACAATGATCTAAGATAGTTCTTAAAGACAAATGCTATCCACCACCATAGAAAAGAATTGATGGTGTTGGACTATAGATTGAATCATGTTTTGCTTGATTTTTCTTGAGTTTTTTTGTTTTTTAGTTTTCTTTTGCAACACAGCTATGGTGCAAATGTTTTGCATAACCAAACATGTATAATCTGTATTAAAGTGTTGTCTTCTCAAGGAACAGAGAGAGGAAAAGAGGGAGTTTGAAAAATAAAAATATTTTAAAATTAATGTTCAAAAAATATATTTAATTGGAAAAAATATAAAAATGTTTTAAACTGCATTTGAATCACACAACAAACCTATGAGATGGGTATGCAGGAAAGGTTTCATTTTACAAAAAAAGAAAAGTAATTTGCTTAAGGTTATATACTTGCTAAGTGATTGAAAGACCAGTCTTTCCATTTCCTAATCTAGTTCTCAATTTGTTATGCTATACCACATTACTCAATAAGAATACTACAGATCTAACAATCTATTGATTATACTATCCTGACAAAACACAAGAATAATTAGGTGAACAAAAATAGTGACTAGTGAGATTTTTTTTTTTTTTGGTTTTTCAGAATCTCATACAATGGAATGATTTAACTATAAACTTCTCTACTAAACTGTAAGGTCCATGATGTCCTAGGGCTATGCCTTATTGTTTACATGTAGTAGATTGTTTAAAATAAGATATTGGGGGCAACTGGATGGCTCAGTGGATTGAGAGCCAGGCCTAGAAACAGGAGGTCCTAGGTTCAAATCTGGCCTAAGATACTTCCCAGCTGTGTAACCTTGGGCAAGTCACTTAACCCCCATTGCCTAGCCCTGTAACAAATAAAAAAAATTAATATAGAAGGATACAGATAAAGATATTAGGGTTTATAAAAAATGAAAAATAAATTAAAAAGACATTGTTTATACATAATAGATACTTAATATTTGTTGACTGTCTGAATCTCTAATCTTTAGCAGAAATCAACAAGAAAACAACAAAATCAAAAGAAATGTTAGGAGAAAGAAAGCAATGTGGTACAGTGAAAAGCCCATGTATGGACTGTGGAATCAGAGGGTTGAGGTCTAACAATCCATGTGACCTCTCAGTTTTCTCATCTATAAAATGAGGTTAGCCTAGATAATCTTGGTGTTCTAAGAGAGCTGGATTTGGGATTCTGGAAAATGAGTTCAAATCCTGCCAAAAACAAAAAACACTTGTTAAGTGATCCATGCAAGTTTCTTAATTTCTCTGAAACTCAGTTTCCCTAACTGAAAACAAGGTGATGGGGAGGGAGGGGTGAGCTAGGACTTAACTTCTATGGACACTTCCAACTTTAAATCTATATCCTTCCATTATGCTCCACTGGCATGAGAAAAAAGAGCACTGGATTCAACTCAACTGTTTAACAAACATACACTTACTCTACTGTAAGAATCTGAATCTGCCTGCTACTTAACTAGGTATAAATCATAGATAAGTAACAATCTTTTCCCTTTCAAATTAATTTTTAAGTTTTTTTATGAAGAACTTTAAAATGAAGAAAAGAGACAGAATGATCAAGGGAGAATCTTCCTGAGAAGAAAGAAGAACTTGGGTCAAAATAAACAAGCTGCACCTTCTAAGAAAATAGAAAACAAAGTCTTCACTTTTTACATGTCATGAACCCCAACCCCTAAGCAGCATAGTAAAGCCTAAGGGCCCAAATCTGGCCTCAGACACTTTCTTAGCTGTATGACTCTCACCAAGTTACTTAACCCAATTGTTTGGCCCTTACTGCTCTTTTCTGCCTTGGAACTGATACTTAATATTGATACCAATGGAATCCAACTGGATTCAAGAAAGATACAAAACAAAGAAATATTTTGCCAACTATCCCATGACCTAAACACCTTGATTGAAGATGCTTGGGTAAGATGAAAGTTCAGATGGTAGCAAATGGGGCATCCAAAAAATAATCTCATTTGTTTGCCTATCAATAAAGTAGAGGACCCGTAAGACAAATATAAATTTGCTATAAAGCAATCCACTGTCAAAGAGTGCCTTGACAACCCATCAAATATAAACTTCCACCTTAAAAGTAGACTGGCCTCAAAACTATCCCCAAAGACAAACAAGTCTTACTTTTTTTAATCTCCTTCAGAGGGTTGGTACAGTGCTTGGCCCATAGTACATATTTAGTAGTTTCTAAATGAATGAAGTAAGAATTAGTCAGAGAATCTGAAAGATGGAAGCGTCTCATTTTACAGCTGGGGATGTTGATATTGAAAAGATGCAGAGGTACCTAAGTAACATAGTGGATAAAGTGCTATGCTTTGACTGGAAAGGAATTGAGTTCAAATATAGCCTCCGATACTCTCTATTTGTGTGACCCTGGGCAAGTTATTTTTACCCCAATTCCTTAGCCTTTACTACTTTTTTACCTTGGAACCAATATTTGGTATTGATTCTAAGATGGTAAGAATTATTAAAAGTGTAATATTTTGCTCATAATTATGTAGAGAGGGATAGGTATGGATAGCCACCTTTTTGTTCATTTTTTCTAAAGACCAACTTGGCAGACTTTGGACATTTATTGCTCTTAAATTTTGCCTCAAATCATCATTTTCTCATCTGTGATGACTTGGTCCAGAGAACCTCGGATTTACCCAACACTAAAGCAGAAAGTGGGGTGAGAAGAAAACTTTACTATAATGATGTATGTCAGGGAACAGTAGTCAAGGCCAAGAAAGAACTGAGTTCAAATCCTGCTCCTTGACAATCACTGCCTATAGGATCTATGAAAATCACTTAACATCTCAATGTTCTAGCCCAGTATGGCGAATCTTTTAGAACCTTTTAGGAATCTGCCATCCAAGTCTGGTGGGGGATGTGGGAGAAGCCTATCAGGGAGGTGACCCAGTGCCCCATTCTCTATGTTCGGGTGGCAGGGCTAGGGCCAGGGATGGGCGTGGGTGCCCACAGAGAGGTCTTTGTGTGCTGTCTTTGGCACACATGACATGGTGGCCATCACGTTTGTTGTTGGCCAGTCAATCCAATCGTGTCCAACTCTTCATGACCCCATTTGGGGTGTTCTTGGCAAAGATACTGGAGTGATTTGCATTTCATTTTTACAAATGAGGAAACTGAGGCCAACAGGTTTAAGCAATTTGCCCAGGGTTACACAACTGGTATCTGAGACTATATTTGAATTCAGTAATATGAGTCTTCCTGACTCCTGGTTCAGCACTCTATCCACTGTGTTATTTAGATGCCTCCCCTAAATTAATTCTTTAGCTACCTGAAAGGTTGCAATATGGAAGTCTTGTTCTCCTTGGTTTCAAAGGACAATGGAAGTTGCAAGGAGCTCGATTTTAGTTCAATGTAAGGAAACACTCCCTTAAAGTTTAACTCTCCAAATGCAGCACAAGATACGTGGAACACAGAGGCCAGCAAAAGAGGATTGTATATGCAGGCACAGGTGCTCTTTTAGAAAAAAGTGGATGGACATTTGTTCAGGTGTTGCATAAAAAATTTCCTTTTCTCCAAATACTATCTTTTGGTTTTAAGTTACTTTACATTTCCAAATAACTAACTCCTCTCATTAGCAAAAGAGTCCTCCCTAACATAGAAGGACAGAGAAAAGGAACAAGGAGAGAATTTATATATACAAAGTAACACATCCAGGAAGTAGCAGAGATAGAATTCAAATCCAATCTTTTAAATCACATCAAAATCTTTCCTATCAAGGGGGCAGCTGGGTAGCTCAGTGGATTAAGAGCCAGGCCTACAGATGGGAGGTCCTAGGTTCAAATCTGACCTCATATACTTCCCAGCTGTGTGACCCTCGGCAAGTCACTTGACCCCTATTGCCTAAAAAAAATAAATTTTTAAAAATCTTTCCTATCAAGCAACTAATGGATATTTCCATTATATTATGTTGCATCTACAAAATTAGGAAATTCAGCTAATGCTCCCAAATTCTTTACCTCTGATTTCTGAGGTCCCATTCAATTCTGCAATTCATCTAAAATCCTAAGCCACACATCTAAGGCCATCAAAGTCTCAAGAAGAAAATTAAGTAAGTATAAAGTATTAAATCTACAAAAAAAGGATTTTCACTTCTTTCTAGTGATCAACAGAATATAAGGATCTTCAGTGAAAGCACTGTTTAATTTTTGTCTTTGTAGCTCCAGGATCCTATGCATTTCCTAGAATATAATAGGCATTTGCTTAATGCATGGTGACTGGTTGGAGTTTCAGGATATGATGTCAGAGGCATAAACACACTCAGCCCTTGTACCACAGTGTAATGGAGAGCTCATTGAACTGAGAGTCAGGGCTCCTGACCTGTAGTCCCCAGCTCTGCAATTTAGTAACCCACTATGAGACACTTCCTCTATTGGGTCAGTTTCCTGGAAAATGATGAGGTCCCTTCTTTACTAAAAGGAGATGGAGCTAGTTGGTCTCTTTCACTTTCCTCTAATATTCTAAGATATTAAGCAGACAGAGTAAATGTAAATTGGCTGTCTGCAGGCTATCATGTGCAATACTTGGCCCAAATAGGCAAAACTAAGCAAGAAGAAGAGGGTTGCAGAAATGTAAATATAATTGTTGTGCAGCTAAGCAGCATAGTGTACAGAGGACTTGAAAAGGAATCAGGAAGACTCATCATAGCATCTAGCTCTGAAAATGTATGAATCTAGTTTTTGTTAAATAATTTTCTTCAGAATGGCAGATCAACAACTCCTGTATTTTTTCCTGTATTATTTTTCCTAAGGATCAACAGCAGCATTATCAAACAGTGCCTACTAGTTGCTTTGGGAGATGTGTATACACATGCACCCACATTTGTGTATATGTATGAACATAGATTCTGCCTTCCAGTGGTTTTACATGTAGCCAAAAAGGCAGGTCATAGATCTATTATCTTCTTCTAAATAATTCAACAGTGAATTCCTCTCTGTTTAATCTGCCTTTGGGGAGAATGTCATTTTTCAAGAGAAGGACCCATACCTTCTGCTTTGTTTGCTCTAGATAAACAATAAATATTTAACAAAAAACTTGATTTCCTTTTCCTTACCAGTTGCCTCTCCCTTAGCTATATGACCTCAGATGGGTACTTTCCCCATTCTAGGATGTCATTTTTTCATCTGCAAAATGAGGTGGCAAGATTTCTAAATTCCTCTCCAGCTCTAAGATTCTATGTACCCAAGCTTCTTCCTGCTCTGACATTATATTTTCTAAGATCCTTTACTGGTTGTAAGTTTCTTCAAACATAAAGTGCAAATTATTTGCCCCAAAAGAATAATCTCTGATGCTCAGAATAACTGGTTCTCCTTATGACTCACCACCAATAGAAACAATGAACTATGGGTAAACTGAAACGAAAGAACATAAATAATATAACCATTAAGACTAAAATTTCATGTCCCCAAAATTAAGGAAGTTCAAAGTTGTTGTTCCTCCAGTAATTCAACCAATTATAACCCTTATCACACCAAGAAAACAAAATATTTCTAAGTATTATGGAAAGAGCACTAGATTTGGAGCCAGACAATATGAATTCAAATCTTGACTCTACCATTAATAAGCTATCTAAACATGTACCTTGTAGTTTCAGTTTTCTTATCTGTAAAATGGGAGAGTAATACTTGCATATCCCACTAGAATGGACTAAGAGTCAAAATCATGTTGCTATGCAGACATAAATCAATACATTTAACCATTAAAAAAAAATGTTAAAAGCCCACCATGTGCCTGGCACTAGTGATACAAAGACAAAAATGAAACAATCCTGAACCTAAAAAAGTGCCTGGCACATTAAGTACTTAATAAATGTTTCATGAATTGACTTATCAATTCTCTACCAGCTTGGGCAGGTTGTTTCCAGCGGAATAAACCCAAGGATTCATGCTTATGTCCATGCTAATAGTTTAACACTGACTTAGATACAGGTAAAGATGCCATGCTTATCAAATCTGTAGATGACACAAAGTTAGGTGGGATAGTCAACACAAAAGAGTCAAGAAACAAAACAATCTTTATGTGCTAAAGCAATAGGAAGAATAGAATATTTTTAATTAAGAAGAGGGATCTATGCTAAGTCTCACATTTGGATACAAAAAAATCATTTTTGTGTTTTTTGTTTTTTTTTTTTAAGTACAAGGTAGGTAAGGGAGGATAATATAGTTTTTCTAATACAGATCTAGATGGGGGAAAAAAGCAATTAAAAGGTAAGGAAGGTAGGGTAATATAGCAGTTTTTCTCAAACAGACCTTGGACATTTAGCAAACTATGATATCAAGTGTAATGTGAAAGTCAAAAAGGCTTATGTCATCTTGTGTGCCAGTAAGAGAGGCATAGCTTCCAGTAATAAGGAGACAGTGCCTTTGTGTACACTGCCCTTGGTCAGACCTTTCACTGTGTATTCATACTTTCAGATCAACATTAATAGTCTAGAAACTATCCAGAATAGGGCAGCCAGGATGGTAAAGGGACATGAGTCCAAGTCATGAGGAAAAGCTAGAGGAACTGAGAACATTTAGTTTAGAGAAGACAAAACACAGAGAAGGGAATGATAGCTCTGCTCAGGTACACTGTCAAGATTAGAAAAGCTGTCAAGTCAAGAGAGATTAGTTATCTTTGGCCTCAAAAGTCATAACTAGGAGCAAGGGGTAAAAGTTTCAAGGAGGTCTTAATTTAGGCTTGATAACACGAAAACATTCCTAATAACTAAATTATAAAAGTGAAATGGGAAACCTCAAGAAATAATATGCTCCCTTTCTTTGGAGATATTCAAGCAGAGGCTGTATGACCACTTTACTGGATATACTATCATATGATTTTAGAAAGCTGAAAAAAATCAATACGAACTGATGCAGAGTGAAATAAACAGAACCAGGAGAACATTATACATAGTAAATGCAATACTGAAGAATGATCAAATGTGACAGACTTTGCTACTAATAACAATACAATGATCCAGGACAATTCTGAGGGATTTATGAAAAAGAATGCTATCTGGCAGCAAAGGAAAGTGATAAATGTTGGAGGGGTTGTGGCAAAATTGGGACACTAATACACTGCTGGTGGAGTTGTCTAACCATTCTGTAGGGCAATTTGAAACTATGCACAAAAGGCTTTAAAAGAATGCCTGCCCTTTGATCCAGCCATACTACTGCTGGGTTTGTACCCCAAAGTGATAAATAAGGAAAAAGATTTGGGGAATGGCTGAACAAGCTTTAGTAGCTGATGTTGATTGATTACTATTATGCTAAAAGGAATGATGAACTGGAGGAATTCCATGTGAACTGGAACAACCTCCAGGAATTGATGCAGAGCAAAAGGAGAAGAACCAGGAGAACATTGTACACAGAGACTGATACACTGTGGTAAAATCAAATGAAATGGACTTTTGTACCAGCAGCACTGTGGCACAAGAGAATGTAATAAGACTTTTCTACTAGCAGCAATGCAATGATTCAAGACAATCCAGAGGCACTTATGAGAAAGAATGCTATCCACATCCAGAGAAAGAACTGTGGAAGCAGAAATGCAGAAGAAAAACATAGGACCAATCACATAGTTCGATATGGATATGATTAGGGTTTTGATGCTAAAGGATCACTCTACAGCAAATATGAATGACATGGAAATAGGATTTGAACAATGATACATGTATAACCCAGTGGAATTCCTTGTCAGATCCCGGAGGGGGGCAAATCACGAATCATGTAACCATG
This sequence comes from Gracilinanus agilis, assembly GCF_016433145.1. Classification (NCBI taxonomy): domain Eukaryota; kingdom Metazoa; phylum Chordata; class Mammalia; order Didelphimorphia; family Didelphidae; genus Gracilinanus; species Gracilinanus agilis. The sequence goes on along the minus strand of NC_058131.1, from coordinate 507,478,346 downwards.
GAAAAAATTCTAAAGAAAAAAGAACGCTATCCATCTCCAGATAAAGAACTTTTGGAGTAGAAATGCAGATGAAAACATGATTTATCACCTGTTTACTTGGGCATATGTTTGGGGATTTTGGTTCTATAAAATTATTGCTTACAAAAGTAAATAATGGAAATATGTTTTGCAAGATAATACATTTATAACCCAGATTGAATTGCCTGACATCTTTGGGAGGAGGAGGGAGACAATATGGATCATATGACTTTGGAAAAAATGTGGAAACTTGTTATCAAAAAAACAAATGAATAAAAATTTAATAAAGGATATGCTATCATAGGGATTCCTATTGGGTATAAACTGGACCAGAGAAACAGTATGACAGAGTAAATGAGAGTGTTTGAATTCTATCTTTTACGTTTTGAATTCTATCTTTTAAATTTGTAAGTTTGAATTCTATCCTTTCCCAGCCTAAACTCTTTATTTTACTTTCAACTCTATGCTATATAAAAAGTCTCCTTGAATTGTAGAACTCTGAGAATCTTTCTTTTCATTAGCATCATTAAAAAAAACCCAAAACTCCCAGTCTCCTTCCCCCACATCACCACTCTTAGAATCTTGATACACTAAGAAAGTCTTTGAATGGAAAGGAATGGCCTTTTAGAGAAAGAGCAAGTGGGAAGGTAAAGGGTTCCAGGAGTCTGAGTTTCTTGCTTTGGCTTTGCTTAGAAACCGCTATTTCCTTGGAGTAAGTCATTTCCCTGAAGTTGAGTTTTGGTACAATGGAAGGAATAATGAATTTCAAGTGAGGGGACATCCAAATCTTGGCTCTACTAACTATCTTGAGTAACAGTAAGCAATTCACATCACTTTTGAGCCTCCATTTCTTGAACAATAAAGTGAGGTTAGACAAAATCATCTCAGAAGTCCCTACCACTTTTAAGTCTATAATCCCAAAATGAATGTTAAGTTACAAGATCCATAAGAACTCATAGCTCTAATGTTTCATGATTCCCTTAATTCTGCATGCCAATTAGCAAGACAAAAAAAAAAACAAACTGGGGTAATCTAAGGCTGCAATTAAAAAAACATCCCAACTGATAAGTACTGTCTTGTATATTACTTTGGTCAGATCAAAGGACTTGGAAATATTTTGTTCAATTTTGAGTGCCACATTTTAAGAAGGACAATGCCAAGTCTGAGTATACTCAAAGGGGAAAAAAAAGAGTTGGTGAGGGAACCTGACATTATTCCATGTAAAGATCAGTTGAATTAATTAATGGGATCTGTATACAAAGAAGGAAAAAAGGTTTATGAAAAAAGCCATAACTTTCATGGCTATTTCTATTCAAGTAAATGAAGGACTGACATGATAGAACAGGATGTGGATTTATTCTGCTTGGTCATAGAGGTCAGAAGCAGGCACAAATGAGCAGAAATGGTAGAGAGGCAAAATTAGGTTCAGGTTAAGGAAAAATTCCCTAATAATCAAAGTTATTGCCTTGGAAAGTATTGTTTGCCTTCTTTAGAGGTTTTTGAAAGAAAACTAAATACTCCTGAGGATACTGCAAAGGGAATTCTTAGTTATAGGATGGACTACATAGTCTCTTGAGGCCCTAGATTTCTGAAGTCTCAAAGATATTCTGTTACCAAAAAATGAAAAGATAGAAAAGTTCATTCCCTGTCCTTCAAATCAAGTGGTCCTCTTGTTCAATAAAAAACTTCAGGAGACTAATAGTAATACAGTCTTTGCAAACAAACAATATTTTCCTGCCTTCTCCATTTGTTCATTCATAAAAACCAGCCAAAATAGAAAATCTACTAGTCCAGAACAAATCATATAAGACTCTCCTCTGCTGAGACACTAGCAACTCCAGATTTCTCAAAGATGGTTTTTGTCCCTAGAAAGTTTAGAACCAGTTGCAACCATATAAAATCACTAAAATATCTCCAGGTTGGTAGCCATCAAGATGAATTAAATATAGCTAAGTTGCCTGGTTCCCTGAACTCTATTTTGAGAAATAAAAGAAAGACCTTTACATCTCTTCCCCCCTGCCCCAGGTCACACAAATGTCACAGCCTGTAAAAAGGCTGGGAATAGACTTAAAGCAGTCTCTCTGCTCTTGAAATTCTACCTTTAATCTATTACCAAATCAGGGCATCTGATGATCTGGTAGGTTTTTGATTATTGTCTTGCTTTTTTTTTTTTTTAAGCACTCTCCAAAAGGGAAATTATTACTATATTAAATATAAAAGAGGGTTGGGAGAAGGGGGGAGGAGAGTTGGGTAGCTCAGTGGATTCAGAGCCAGGTCTAGAGAAGGGAGATCCTAGGTTCAAATTTGTTTTCAGACACTTCCCAGCTATGTGACCCTGGGCAAGTCACTTAACCCCCATTGCCTACCCTTACCACTCTTCTGCCTTAGAACCAATGCCCAGTAATGATTCTAAGACAGAAGGCAAAACAGTATTGCTTCCAAACAGAAGGTAAGAGCTTAAAAAATTTAAAAATAAATAAATAAAGAGGGTTGCCTATCAGAGCACATGGTAATTATTTCTCCATTACTCATTCCAGAAGAAACTTCATTTAACACTGGATCTATTCTTCAAGATTTTTACTCTTAAGAAAAGGTGCTTTTTCATTTCTCATAATATCATTAAAAGGAGCAGAGAGAATGATGGAAATAAGTGTTCCACCAAATGAAATAAAAGAAATAATAATCTAAAATAGTAATAAAAAAAATAAGATGGATGAAACATGACTTCTCTAGTTTAAAGGTGATGGGCTAATTTAATATAATTAAGCTGACTACTGAGCTGAAAGGAAATCTCTAAATCGAATTCACCCCATTCCTGGTAAAGACTCTTAAAAAGCAACCAGAAACACTGAGCTTAATGTTCAGACATATTACCCTAAAATAGTTTTGCCTGAACTCTGTTGTAGAAATATAAGATTTTTAGCTTAGCAGAGCAAACTGATTGACAAATAGAAGAACACACTGTGTATCCCAGCTGTCTCCCTGGTGTTAATCATCTCAACTGTATTTATTGATTTAATCCCCAGAGAGACCTGTCAATTATATCTGTTATCTCACTGTTCCTTTAGCTATTTACCTATTTCATTTACCAGTATAATTTTCTAGCTTTTGGTAGTCTTTCTTACCCCAAATGTACCCTGCCATCATCAAACAACAACCTTCTGGAACTGAACAATTTTTTTCTAGTTGGGGAGCCCCTCAATTTTTGAGATTTCCTCTTTTCATGGAACCTCTCCCAAATGTAATAACTCTCCTTTTAAGTGTCTCTCTTTATAACTAGCCTACTCTCAATACTGTGGTATATTTAGTTGCTCATCTATATGGCCAACTTCTGTAGGATTAGGTTCTATGGGAACTAACTAAATTCGATGGGGCACTCATTTCACTCATTTCTACTGCTGATGCCCTTGACAAGAAAATAACTTTACTCTGGGTCCAAGGTCTTTTCATCATGTTTCGATTTAATTCAACTAAGAGTCAGGTACTGTACCAGGTCCAAGCATGGCACTACAGAGAGGGTGAGAATGATAATCATTATCATCATTATCATCGTTATCATCATTATCATGGCAGCTAAAATTCGCAAAGCACTTTACAAATATTATTTCATTTGATCCTCACAATAACCCTGGGAGGAAAATGTTATGATTGTTCTCTTTTTATAAGTGGGGAAACTGAAGCAGAAACTGTACTAAGTACTTTTACAAATATTATCTCATTTGATTCTGTTGTCAGGGATTCCATGCTTTGCATCTCCACACAACAATTCTCCCAACAACTAAATAGGAAGATGCTATTATTATCCTCATTTTATAGCTGAGGAAACTAAACAGATATTAAGTGACTTACCCAGGCTCCTCCCTCAGCTAATATCTGTGTTTGGATGTGAACTCCTGACTCCAGGCTCCAAATTCTTTATTCACTACAGCACCAAGCAATTAAAATGGGAAAACTTCCTCCTCTCAAAAAACTTATTACTATGAAATAGAGAGAACAGTTTATGCTGACAGGAAAGGTAGAACCTTGCAGTGAATATGAATGTGAATTGATTTTGATAATGAGCTGAGTCACTAACCACCTGTTCTTAGTTCTAGATGGAACTCAGAAGTCATTTAGTTCAAAGCCATAGGAGGTTAAGTAAACTGCCCAGTCATAAAAAGTGAAGGAGGTCGGAAACTAAACTTGGATCCTCTGACACCAATACTCATTTCATAAGGAAACTGGGGCCCAAAGACGTCCAAAGATTTGGAAAGACCACTTAAGTAGCAATCATCAGCATTTGAACTATGGTACTCTATCTGCGAAACTTTCTATAATATCATCCAATGTCTCTGGTAAAGACACAACCTCTTAGCCTCAATTTTGTCATAACTTTAAACTAATAAATTGACCTCTAAGATCCCTTTCAACTCAAAAGTGTTTAATCCTAAAAGAAAAAGGAGAAACAGCAAAAGGAAAAAGTCAAAGTAGCCCGGGGAAAACATGAGTAATGGGAGATCATATTTAGTTTGGGAAAGGAAAGAATGCTTCCTGAATAATGTGGTGGCTATCCATAGTCTTTAAAAAAGGAGGGAAGGAGGAAAAGTTTCAAAAAGTAGAGATTCTGAGATATTAAATTGCTCAATGGCCTAGAGACAGGGAGATCCTGGGTTCAAATCTCTCCTGAGACCCATCTTAGCTCTGTCATCCCATAACCCACACTGTCTAGCCCTTAATACTTCTGCCTTGAAACTGGCATTTAGTATTGATTCTAAGACAGAAGGTAACAGATTGAAAAAGGTAGAGATTCAATTCAATAAACATTTAAAAGGCAAAGGGAATACAATCAACTCAATAAACATCCATTAAGCACTCACCAGGTGCTTTATATGCCAGACACTGACTCTGCATAATAAGACTGGTTTGATTCATTTTGCAAAATTGTTTGTTACAAAAACCTGCTCACTTGAGATGACCTTGTGGGGAGGCAGGAAGAATATAATATAAGCAAATAACTAACTTTTTTTTTAATCAATGAAACTTTTAGACAATTTAAACGTGGAATTTCAAAAAAACAAAATGAAAATTAGTTTAGGCTAGATGATGCCTAAAGTCACTTTGCTGCTTGAAGATTCTATGCATGTTTAATAAATTAGAGTGAGTACTTTAAATTCTGTGTAGGCTGTGATAATGAGATTAAATCTACCCAGCCTTTGCTTAGATTTAATCAACAAAGATGTAAACACCACCATTTGATTCACAAGTGAGGAGGTCTGTGACCCACTTGTGCAAAAATGGGTAAAGAATCAGAACTGACTGACTGCCCCCTGGGCAGTCTTAAGCAAAGCATTTGTTGTGATTGGACACCTAAACTAAGAGGAAGACACAGGAAGCGAAGGAAGAAATGGCCTGGATAAATTAAGAGAACTTCCAGGGCTTGGCTTTTTGGGTTCTTCTTCTGGTTCCTGACTTGGACCCGGAGGAGCACTGGACCTGAGACCCTAAGACTTTGGTGAGACTATTCTTAAATCTTTCCCTTAGAACTACAAGTGGTGAGTGAAGAAGGCTGACTACCTTAGCCTCCAGAGGGGCCCCTTGACTGGGAGAAGCCCTCATGACTAAACCCCTTGTTAATTGACTTTTAGGCTCTCCAGTTGGGCCTCTGGAGCCCTGCCCGGGTAAAACCCAGACTTGAATACAAATCTAGTTCATTAAGTTAGATCTCTTACTCTACCCTCTTCTCATGTCTCTACTTCCACTCTCTCCTATATTTTGTAAATAAATTAGTAAAATCATTTTAGGAATTGGTATTTATTCAGTTCCTTGGTGACCACACCTTTAAATATTAATATATCCAACCAAAAAAACCTCTTTTCCCCCCTACAAGGCCCAGTTTAATTACCACATCCTTGCACTTCTAGATAGATCACTATACTTAGTACATCTCTATCAGCCTTTCTGGCCTATTATTGCTCTTTTACAAGAATTGCTCCACAATTTTAAAAAATAGTAATAATTTTTTAAAAATTTCAGAAATATAAAATATACTAGTAAATGTTCTTGAGGCTTTAAGAAGGTAAAAAGTCACCCAATTTAGTATAACCTTAATACTCAAAAAAAATCAGAATGGACTTATCTGGAAAGTCAAAATTCTTTTATCTCCTACCATCAGGATACTGCAGAAAAGGTATAAATAATGAAAAGGGAACCTGCAGCTGCACAGTTAACAAATGTCACAGAATCTAATAGAAAAGAAGAGATCCACTTCTAAGCCCCTTTGTAAATAACTGTGTAAGCTGAGGTAGCAGATGAGAAAAAAGGTCAGTGAATAGGGATAGTACATTTAGGCAAAAGTTTAGAACTGAGAACTAGGAAGTGACAACTGACAGCAAAAAGAAGATAAAGATCACCAAATAAGCAGAAAGAAGAATTATAAGAAGAGTCATAAAAGCATATCAATCTGGGGTTATTTAGTAATGGCAGAATGGCACTACCTAACAGACCCAGATACAAAGCCGTATTACAGAGACCATACATATAATATTGTGAATGATGAAGACAAATTAATGGTGAAAGTGTACTTGTGTAGATTGGCTCTTATTCCTAATGCTGCTTCCTAAATACACTATAGGTATCCCTTCCATATCATGACTTTCCACATAAGGGTTTCAATGTGTTAAGTCAGCATAAGAAATCAGATGGGAATCATTGGGGAGTTTTGCAGAAGCCGCAGACAACACTAGAAGGCTAGAAGATGTCACAGAAAGTGTAGAAACTATATAGCATATGAACAAATACTCAACCCAAATTTTACAAGAAGCTACATTTTACACCCCATAAAAGAAGGAAAAAAAAAAAATCAGGCTCTAGAACAAAGGAAGGACTAAAAGAGATTTTTCAAATTGTTTGAGTGTCCCACCCCTAACCCTTGCAATGTGGGAGGGATACTTGTACAGTTATGATTGAATTTAAAAAAATTTTTTTAAGAAAAAATTTTCCCATTGTTATGTGATTCATGTTCTTACCCAATTCCCACCCCCCACAGCCAATGCACATTTCCACTAGTTTTCTTCATGTGTCATTGATCAAGAAGGATTTCCACATTATTGATAGTTTTGTACAGTTACAATTAATTAAATTCTCTTTCACCTATATTTTCTCTTCTATTCAAGGAAATGAGAAGAACAGTACAGTTGACAGATATAATGGCTCACTAAATAAAAGTAACAAGTCAGGAATCTAGAAGCCAGTAGTTCAAATCCAGCCTCAGACACTTGTTATCTGGGTGACACCACTGGGCAAGTCATTTCACCAGTTTGCCTCAGTTTCCTCATCTGTAAAATGGGGATAAAAATGGCACATTCCTTGAAGGGTTATACCTGGCAAATGGTGCTATATAAATGTGGTTATGATCATTATTACCATGGGATTGTCATCATGGTAAAAGATCTCATTTTAAGATGAGAAAGCTTAAGTCCAGTGACCCAAGTTCCAAATTACCTCTCTCTAACCCTCTATTTTCCTCATCTGCACAACAGATACAATAATGCTTATTCTATGAACTTCATAGGTTGTTGTGATGAGAAAAGTGCTTTGTAAACCTCAAAGCACTTCCTGTTCTCTCTCTCCTCCCACAAAGACAGTAAATGCAAAGTCCTCAGCAAAAGTAACAAACCTCTTATCAGTTTTCATAGTTTCAATACAGGGGGAGGGAGGGTGTGGGATGGGGGCTGCACACAACAGAGTTTCATTTTTCTTATGCAGACTCCAAACCCTCTTTCCTTCAGGCAGATCACTCCTATCCCAGGGCAGAAAAACTACTCAAGGCATTCCACAGAGATAACACTGTGGCTAGAGTTCACAAACCTTCTGTGTGGTCAGAGAACACAATGGTTTACATTTTCCTCATGGATTCTCAAAGACCTCCCACAAAGTGAACAAAATCTACCTACCATTCATTCCCATCTCATTTCTTCTTTTCGGGAAGATTTCTTCCAGGAAAAGAATTTCCAACCCAGTTTTAAGTGACAGAGATTGTATCTTGCATGTTTCTGGCACTTCTAGGCCTCTCTCAAACCTTAACCACAAATTCATATCTGATATTTAATCCTCTAATTATCAAATTTTCCACTATTACTAGGAGGACAGCCCAAGTAACATATTGGTAGGTCAAAGTTTTTTTAAGTTAGTATTTCAATGGGTAAAAGAGAGATTAATGAGAAAAGCCATGCAAAAAGGAATGGGTTGGTTATAAGACTGAAGGTATGTTTACAGGAAGGATTCCTTTCACAAACAGATTGGATTAAATGACCACTGTGGTCTTTTTCAAATTCTCTGGGTCATACACAGATGCTACAAAGTCTTGAATGTTTCCTTTTGAGGAAGGGAGAGCATTTCTACCTCGGGAAAGCTCAAGGCATGGTTCTCGTGATACTCCTCCATTTTAGACATGGATAGACTAAGTGGTTAATTCAGAAGGCTGAATTGAGAAGATACATATAATCACTTTACAAAGATTAAGGTATTATGTATATGTCAGCTAATGATGATTTGATTTATCCAGGGTCTCAAATCAACTAGGTATACAAAAGTATACCATTTGTCTCTAAAACAGATAGTCAAAGGGTTTATACAAAGTCCAAGCAAAGAAATTACCAATAACATACTCACGCATAGATTGGTTCTAAGGAAAGTAGTTTAAAAATATAAAGCCATTACTGCTGCATGTCTTATTTTCACAATGGAGAGATAATTCTGAAACCACAATTTGCCTCAGGCTTAGAAAAGAGGTCCCAATATTAGAATGGAAAACTCAAGAAAATATTGAGGTGAGGAAGGGCAATTCATGATCTTGACAGACTGCTGCTAACAAGAGCTAAAATCTTAACAACTTTGGAAGACACCAAAGTCTACTGATATGGTCATTTAAAACTGTTTGATTCAAAAATGACCTCAATACATTTTAAGGGGAAAAGACATTTTCCCCTACAATATCATGTATGCAATCTGAACAAGATGGTACCAGGATAAGAACGAGTCAGATCAAGAGATGAGACTGAAATAAGTTTTAAGAAACTTTGTGAAAGATGACAATTCTTCCAAAAGAATTTTTGTTTGAGGACTAAATTGGAAAACCTTTACATTTAGGAAGGCACTGAGCAGGAGCAGGCTGAAAGTCAAGAGAGAAAGGATAGTAAAAGTAATATGAAACCATCCAATCTCAAGGGTTAAGGGACCTTAAGAGAGATCATATCTAAGTCATACTCAAAGAAGAATTCCCTCAATATCTCTGAAAAATAATTATGTCAATACCTTCTATGGTACTTTTCTTAGCAAAAATACTGGAATGGTTTGCCATTTCCTTTCTCCAGTGGATTAAGAAAAACAAAGATTAACTGAATTGTTCAGGATCACACAGCTATGAAATATCAGGTCAAATTTGAACTCAGATCTTCCTGACTGCAGGTCCAAGGCTCTGCCCATTAAGTCACCTAGTGGCCTACAAGGGCCTAATAAATAGTTTAATAAATACCTTATTCTTTAACATTCTGCCACTGGCTCTAATGCACCATCCCTACCCCCAGCTCCTATCCTTAATCCTATTCATGCAAAAGTGTCACTGTTGCTGAAAGAACTGGAAATAGAAGCCCAAAAATCAAAGGCTCACAGTCACACAGGCAGTTAAGTGGAAGAGTCAGGATTTAAAAGCAGGTCTTCAAACTCCAAAAATCCAGTATCCTTTCTACTCCATCCAACTTAATGAAGCTTTGAAGGGAGGGAAATGAGTCTGTTTACCTCTACAGACCTCTAAGATTAAAAGTACTTTCACATCTGGTGGGAAATGCAAGAAGAGGCAGGACCCAAAGACAAACTGTTCATTGGTAAGAGTGAAGTGGAAAAATCAGAGGCCAGACTAAGGCAGAGAAAATAAAACAGACACTAGATATAATAAGAGGCAAAAGGTACCTTTTAATGACTTCTGAATAAAACATTTAGAAACAAGTCCATCACCAGGCAGCTGACCTAATTTAAAGCTTATTTCAAGTAAGAAAATACATTTGACCTCTTCAAACCAGCTCTGAAAATCTGCACCTAGGACATAAAGCAACATTTGAACCTGAGGCACAAAGTTTAGAAACATTGAGATACTCTCAAACAGTCCTGGGTACAAGAGGATTTTTATTTACAGTGTGATAGGGCAGGGGGAATGGCATGGACATCCAGACATGCATAGCTGTGGCCTATAGGAGGAGCTTGAAAAATAAGAAGATTATAATATCTCATAAAACATTTTACTGAACAATTCCAAATGACTAGTCATAATAAAAAGAACCTTCTGGTTCACTCCAGAGTTGATAAATTTAAAGAGTAGAAAAGAACCTTAAAGAACACCTATATTTTTCAAATAAGGACATCGAGGCTTACAGAAATCAGACCACTTAGAGGGCAATAAGAACAAAGACATATGTATGCATGTGCGCACACACACACACACACACACATCATTTATACAACATTTTGACTAGTCTCCCCCAACTGAATGTAAGCACCTTGAGGATAAGGTCTATGTCTCCTTTTTTGCCATTCTTTGCATCCATAGTATTTAACACAATGCTTAGCATATAATAAGTCCTTAACAAAGCTTGAATGTTATTGAAGTTCCCTTGCCAGTAGTGTCAGCATCTTCATGATACTTACAACATTGAAGGACTTGAGCCAGATAATTTTTAAGAGTTGTTTTTATCATTGCTTCATGCTAGACTTTATAAAAGACTTAACTGTGATTGGAACAAATAGCAAAAAAACCACAAGGTTTGGGCATTAATAATACATGATACCATTGTGTTCACCCTCCAGGCACAGCTGATTAGGAGTCAGTCATTTGTCAACAACACCCTCCAAAGCCCACCTCCTCCAAAAAGAATACATTTTAAAGTCCAGCAAGTTAGCTGGATATTACTGTTGTTCAGTCATTTTCACCATGTCCAATTCTTTCTGCTTGGGGTTTTCTTGGCAGAGTCTGGAGTGGTTTGCACTTTCCTTCTCCAGTTCATTTTACAGATGAGGATACTGAGGCAAACATGGTTAAGTGATTTGTCTAGGTCTACAGAGCTAATAAATGTCTGAAGACAGATATAAATTGAGGTCTTACTGGCTCTCTATTCACTGTACAACCTAGCTATTCCATCAATTGGCCTTGAAATCCAGTGCTGATTGCAATATGTTACATTGTCGTATTCAGATTGGTTTGGAAAGCAGGAGTATCAGAGAGTATTTGAGATACAAATTTGTGTTTTTGAGACTTTTAAACCCTGATGGAGGAATTTTGTTTTCCTTGACTCCAACTAACACCCTAATTATGGAAAGATGTTGGCCATAAAAACAACCTGAGCCCTTGCACCTTAGTCATCTCCAAACCTATGTCAACCCCATAATACCAGTCCTCTTTTAAAGTTCAGAATATGTGATTATACACCACTATATATATGTTAAAAAAAAAGAGAGCCTAATAGCAGTTCACGTTCCCAAAATCCTTTAATGTTTATAAAACATTTGCTTCACAATAATCCTGTGAATCTTTGGTCTTGGCTCAGATGATGATGTTAATAATAATAAATAATATTTACATACTCTCTATTAGGAGGAGCTAGTTAGTGTAGTGGATAGAGGCTGTAAACGTTAGGCCAAATTTTATGAAGTCCCTCAGTTTATCCAAGAGGCAAGATGGGGATGTGTCCTAAGAGTAGAAAAGAGATATGGTAAGATCTATAACTCAGGAAAATTACTTTGACAGCTCTACAGTGGGCATTTTAGACAGGGAAGAAATTGGAAGAAGGACAAAACATTCCAGGGAAGAGGTAATAAGGGCCTTAGCCCTGGTACTAGTTAGGTAAGTGGAACTATTTAGGAGAAATTTGAAAAATGATGAAAATGCCCACAATTGGTAACCTACTTGAAATGAAAAGGAAATAAGAAAAAGTCAAGATGATTCCAGAGTTACAAATCTGGATGACTGGGAAGGATGAGCAAAAATCATTTTACATTTGAAGGATAGGTAGATTTAAGGGGAGATTTTCTTAATTTTTTGACTTACAATTGAGTAGACTCATCATAACCTATGTTAATAGAATTACTTTATCACCTCTACAGATTCTCCACTCCAATCATGCCACTGTCCTTACTATGCAGCTGACTCATTCTACTTTTACACTTTTTACAATTCCCCCTTCTCATCTAGAACCTTTCTCCATCATCTTCCTTTACCTGTTCAATATATTTCCCTTCAAGAACCAATTTAGGAGCAGAAATTTAATGTACTCCTACAAATGTCTCTGGCTTGTGTGGAAAGAGTTTTCTTAATTTCTCCCTCTGTCTCTTTAAGAGGCAAGGTTGCAGGGAGATTTCTCAGTAAAGGCCTTTTTGCTGACAGGCTTCTGTGTAAAAGTTCTGAAGATTCCCTTACATAGGAGACAAGGATCATATTTAAGGAAAGGTTTCAATTGGTAGAGGGCTCCTTTTCTCTGGCTTCATAGGGAGCAGGAATTCTGAGGATTTCTGTGTTGGTCTCTCTCAGTCAAAAAGATCTGGCAGTTGACTTCTGACAGTATGGATTTAGATACTGATTTAAGGAGGTTGGAGAAGATAAAGGCTTATTGATTAGCTTAGGTAGATAGATAAAGAATATATTTCCAGATATGAGTAGTGTAGTTGAGATGGGAATGCTTTGCTAGGCAAGAAGAACCTACCCAAGAAGGCAGTTAGATTTAGGATTTCTTAGAAATTTTAGTTTAGGATTTGGATTTTTAGGGATAGTATAAGATATTATAGCTATAATCTCAGTTTCCTTGCTCCTATATTTCCTATCCAAACTTCTCCTCAAAATAAACTGTTGGTGGTTTACCAAACTGCTCTCAGTAAATTTGTCAAACTCCTATCCAAAATTTTAACCCTTTATACTTACGAATGTCTAGCCTAAACTCATCAGTTAAGAAAACAAAAACCAGAGGGGTTTGGCCAATCTCTCACAAGTAAATAACAGAGCTAGGAGTCAGACTTCTGAATCCAGATATTCCAATTCTAATGCTGAGTGGGGGTTATTTGTTGCTGGTGGTTGTTTCAGACCTGATACCATTTGGGATTTTTTTGGCAGATATACTACAGATGAATGAATTAAGTAAATAGGGTAAACTAACTTGTCCAGGATCACACAGCTAGTAACTGGTATATAGTACTATATTCTAATCCAAATCCATCATTTTATAGAGGAGAAAGAAAAGTGATTTTCCCAAAAATCAAGCTGTTACTGTCTGAAGTAATCTCCTTCTCCCTGGTCTGGCACAGTGTTTGTAAATCACTTTATCAGTAAGAAAAAGGTATGGCTTTGTATTATGGTTCAGGATCTCACCGCTACTTGCCTCTGGCTCCAGCATGATCCTTGAGATTCCTCCCCTTGGACCAAGAATTTAGTCTTGTCTAAGAAATACAACTGTTCTTTCCAAGAAGCACCATCTGGGCATTCTTCCTATGGTCTAGGCACTTTTCCATCACTTTGACATTCTGATCATAAAGTTGCCAGCTTGGCCAAGGTATTCCTTGATATTTTACTGCTACTCCTGGCTCCTGTCACGTCTAGGAAAATGCCCTTTTCATCCAGGCCCTCTGGCATCAAATCTCTTCTCAAGACACCATATTTTCCTTAGATTTTGTTTCTGCTATTTTAAAGTAATTAATCTCTTATTTTTCATTTAAAGCACTTCACATCCTAATTCCAACTGACCCCTTTCTTCTCCTGGTTTATTAATATTACTTACCACTCATGCACTATGTACCTGCCTTCTTACTGTTCCTTACTAATGACAATCTATTACTAGCTTGCAGGCTGTGCCCTATATCTAAAATATTCTTCTCCTTTCACCTTTTGGAAACTCTTTAATTTCCTTAAAACTTCAGCTAAAGTGATACATTCTACATAAGTATGCTCCTTGAAGTCACAGACTTAATAAATGTGTGTTGATTGATGATGATAATACATTCTTATCTGATTTTCCTCAGCTGTAAATCTCCCTTTTTCCCATTCCATAATCTTGTGTTTATTTTGCATGTTTATATATTTGTATACATATTCTATGTGTGTACAAATAGCCACAACAAAAGTGCTTTGAAGGCAAGGACTGTTTAATCTTTTGTGTTGGTATCCCCCATCACATGGCCAAGTGCCTAACATGTTGTATGTTACTTTAAAAAAGTTTCACTAAAACATGGCTTCCTACTCTATAATTTTCTCATCAACTAATACAAACATGTCTCAAATCTTTATTGAATCCATCCAAACAGCCTGATTAACTTTCCCAAAGTATTGTTTTTATCACCTCACTTGATTTGGAGAAATATAAAGAACAAAGGACTCCAGCTGCCATTAATGCTCCCCAGGAAATAGAGCTATGAAGTCCCTTTTAATAATCCAGTGGGGGAATTAAATATCTAGGAGACCATCAGATCCTGAAAGTCTTACATAATAAAGGGTCACAGAGTCATGTGTCTTCATTTGCCAGTGTGGTAGGTAAGATTCCTGACAAACAGAAGTCAAGGAATGTGATCCATAGGGACTTAAGTGAAACCTGGCCAATTGGAAAATCTTAGGGGAGAGTTTAAACTGGGCTTTAAAAGTCAGCAGAAGGGGGCAGCTGGGTAGCTCAGTGGATTGAGAGTCAGGCCTAGAGACAGGAGGTCCTAGGTTCAAATCCGGCCTTAGCCACTTCCCAGCTGTGTGACCCTGGGCAAGTCACTTGACCCCCATTGCCCACTCTTACCACTCTTCCACCTATGAGCCAATACCTAGAAGTTAAGGGTTTAAAAAAAAAAAAAAGTCAGCGGACTTGGGGTCAGCTGGGTAGCTCAGTGGATTGAGAGCCAGGCCTAGAGACAGGAGGTCCTAGGTTCAAATTTGGCCTCAGACATTTCTCAGCTGTGTGACCCTGGGCAAGTCACTTGACCCACATTGCCTACCCTTACCACTCTTCTGCCTTGGAGCCAATATTATATAATATATACACAGTATTGGCTCCAAGACAGAAGGTAAGGGTTTATGGGAGGCTTGTGAAAGGAGCTCTTTCGCAGCCTTCTATGAAAGCCATGTCTGACAAGCTGTGCTGATAAAAAAACTATGACCTAATGAAACAGAAGTAATTTGGCAGGAGACATTAGGAAATTAGGCTGGTATAATTTTCTTTTTTCTCTATTTATTTCTCTTTAATAAACTCTTAAAATTTAGTATAAAATCTCCAAGAGTAATTTTAATTCATAATATCAGCCATGACTTTATGACTGAGAAAAAAAGTAATTTCTCATCTCTAAACCTGTTTTCATATCTGTAAATATGGGCAACAGAACCTGCATTACATATAGCAAAGGATTTTTGTGCTAAAAAATGCTACAGACACCCTATAAGCAGTATAAAAGTAAAGAGTAATTCTGCCTAAAATTCTCAATGATTCCCTTCGATTAAGAATTAATCATGGTCTTCCGGTTAAGATGGCGGCAGAGTAAGGAGCAGCTGCTCGATCTCTCCTGACCGAACCACACAGAACCCCTCAAGGGGAAATAAAAACGAGTCCAGAGGAACTAAGGAACCCCACAACAGGGCGCAGCATTGAAGGTACGCAGAATCGGGGCATTTCCACACTTTAAAGGGGTGTAACAGCTCTCACTAAAACACGAGAGGAAGAAGCCCCTCCCCCACCCCCCCCACACCGCACAAGCGGGTAAACAGGACTGGGGCAACCAGATAATCACTGGCAGCCCCTGAGCCCGTACCTGTGCGCTGCAAGACGAGGGACCCCAGGTGGCTGGGACTTTCCCTGAGCGCCCACATGGGTGAAGGCACCGCCTCGGGCTGGGACAAAGGCCCCTAAAATGGGGCCTTTCCCAAGCACTGAAGGCATCACCTCAGGGGCGAATAAAGATCTCCAGCCCACAGACTTTCACTACATTCTGGGGGGGGGGGGGTGAAAGCAGGGCCCTAAGAGCATCAGCACAGGCAAAGGCAGTGCCCTAGACTTGAATAAGGATCTCCACCCCAGGCTTGGATCTGCAGTGAGGACCCGGTGCAGACCTGAGCTTGGCTGTGGAAGCAGCCCCAAAGACTGCTGAAGGAATCTCGGGCAGAGGGGCAGACCGGGAACTACCAGGAGGTCTGACCCCGAGGACAAGGAGACCGGAGCCTCCCCCCCCCCCCAAGCTTGCAAGGCCCAGGCAGACCCGGAGTGCAAAGACAAAGCAGAAAAGGGGCTGGGCTAACAATGGCCAGCAATAAGGAAATCCAGAAGAAAAAGACCATCAAGAGAAACTCTGGAACACTGGACAACTTCTACACAGAGAAAATCCAGACAACAGAGGAGGGAAAACAAAAATCCAAACCTCCCCAAAAAAATGAAAGCTGGTCACAAGTTATGGAAGAGTTTAAAAATGAAATGCTAAGGAAGATGGAAGAAATCTGGCAAGAAAATAACAGTTTAAAAGGCAAAATTTCGCAATTGGAAAGTGAGACAAGACAACTGAAGACCAAAAATGACCAGATTGAAAAGGAAAACCAATCCTTAAAGGCTAGAATCGAACATTTAGAAACCAATGATCTCTCAAGACAACAAGAACAAATAAAACAAAGTCAAAAGACTGATAAAATAGAAGGAAACATGAAATATCTCAATGAGAGAGTGACAGACCAAGAAAACCGGTCTAGAAGAGATAACTTGAGAATTATTGGTATTCCAGAAAAGGCAGAAATTAATAAAAACATGGACTCCATACTCAAAGAAATTATTCAGCAAAATTGCCCTGAAGTTCTACAACAAGAGGGCAATGTAGACATTGAAAGGATCCAAAGAACACCCTCTAAACTTGACCCAGAAAAGTCAACACCCAGAAATATAATAGCGAAATTGAAGAGCTTTCGAGTCAAAGAAAAAATCTTACAAGAAGCCAGAAAGAGACAATTCAAATATCAAGGAGCACCAATAAGGATCACACAGGATCTGGCAGCCTCAACACTAAAAGAACACAAGGCTTGGAATACAATATTCAGAAAGGCAAGAGAGCTGGGCCTTCAGCCACGAATCAACTACCCAGCGAAACTAACCATATACTTTCAGGGGAAAGTATGGGCATTCAACAAAATTGAAGAATTCCAAGTTTTTGCACAAAAGAGACCGGGACTAATTGGAAAGTTTGACACTCAACCACAGATATCAAGAGAAAGATGAAAAGGTAAATAAGAAACAGAGGGAAAAGAAAGAAAACTCATAGTCTTTTAAGCTTGACTCTTTAAGGGCATAAATAAGATCTAATTATCTGTATTACTAGGTGGAGAAATGCTATGTATAATTCTCTGTAGTGAACTCTATACACTACTATAATATTCACTATTATAGCAACCAGAAGAATAATTCATAGGGAGAGGACAGGATACTAAATGGTCTAAGATGACATGGGGGGTGGGAAAGAGGGGAGGAATAGAAGGGGACACCAAGAAAAATCCAAGTAAATAAGAAAAATAAGATATTCTATTACACACAAAGAGGGCATGGGAAGGGGAGGGGATAAATACTACCATAAGAAGGAGAGGAAGAGAACATTAAGAGGTAATAATCAAACCTTACTCTCAGTATAATCAACCCGGAGAAGGAAGAGTAGCTTTATTATCCATCTGGATAAAAAACTCCATCTAACCCTACTGAGAAACTCAGAAGGGATAAACCAAAGGGAGCAGGGGAGTGGGGAGGCCAAAAAGGGAGGAAATTCATTCGGTCTTTAAAAAAAACAAAAAGAAGGGAACAACAAGGAAGGGGACAGAAAGGGAAGTCAATCAAGGGAGGGGATAAGGGATACTGGCGGAAAGCAAACCACTGGTGTAAAAGAAAATAGTGCAATAAGAAGGAGTGGGTCTAGGGGAGGATACAAAAAATGTCAGTGAATACACAACTAACAATTGTAACTCTGAATGTGAACGGGATGAACTCACTCATAAAACGGAAGCAAATAGCAGAGTGGTTCAGAAACCAAAATCCTACCATAGGTTGTCTACAAGAAACACATATGAGGCGGGTAGACACACACAAGTTCAAGGTTAAGGGTATGAGCAAAATCTTTTGGGCATCAAATGAGAAAAAGAAGGCAGGAGTGGCTATCATGATCTGACAAAGCCAAAGTAAAAGTAGATATGATTAAAAAAGACAGGGAAGGTCATTACATCCTGATTAAAGGCAGTATAAACAATGAGAAAATAACACTGCTCAATATATATGCACCAAGTGGTATAGCATCCAAATTCATAAAGGAGAAACTGGCAGAGCTCAAGAAGGAAATAGATAGTAAAACCATAATAGTGGGAGATCTAAATATTCCTCTTTCAGATCTAGATAAATCAAACCAAAAAATAAATAAGAAAGAGGTAAGAGAGATGAATAAAGTCCTAGAAAAATTAGATCTAATTGATATGTGGAGAAAAATAAATAGGGACAAAAAGGAATACACCTTCTTTTCAGCCGCACATGGTACATTTACAAAGATTGACCATGTAATAGGGCATAGAATCATGGCAAACAAATGCAAAAGAGCAGATATAATAAATGTAACCTTCTCAGATCATAATGCGATAAAAATAATGATCAGTAAGGGCACCTGGACAGGCAAGTCAAAAACCAATTGGAAATTAAACAATATTTCTTCAAAACCAAATTGTCAAAGAAGGAATCATAGAAACAATCACCAATTTCATTGAAGAGAATGACAATGATGAGACATCCTACCAAACTCTGTGGGATGCGGCCAAGGCAGTACTCAGGGGGAAATTTATATCCTTGAGTGCATATATTAACAAATTAAGGAGGGCAGAGATTAATGAATTGGGCATGCAACTCAAAAAATTAGAAAGCGAACAAATAAAAAACCCCCAGATGAAAACTAAATTAGAAATACTAAAAATTAAGGGAGAAATTAATAAAATCGAAAGTAAAAGAACTATTGAATTAATAAATAAGACTAGAAGCTGGTATTTTGAAAAAACAGATAAAATAGACAAAGTACTAGTCAATCTAATAAGAAAAAGGAAAGAAGAAAACCAAATTGACAGTATAAGAGATGAAAAGGGAGACCTCACCTCTAATGAAGGGGAAATTAAGGCAATCATTAAGAACTATTTCGCCCAATTATATGGCAACAAATATAACAATTTAGGAGATATGGATGAATATTTACAAAAATATAAACTGCCTAGATTAACAGCAGAAGAAATACAATACCTAAATAATCCCATATCAGAAATAGAAATTGAACAAGCCATTAAAGAACTCCCTAAGAAAAAATC